>NC_056729.1:1020305422-1020605422 GCF_019279795.1 Protopterus annectens
TTCTATAGCTATGTCAAGAATCTCGATGGCAACACCCAGATCTGCTCTGAGTTACAGCACAAAGGCATGAAAATTACAGAACCAACTGATATTGCCAACATCCTGGCAGATAGGTTCAGTGCTAACAGTACCCGCCCCATCACCCCCTAAAGGGCCCATATCTATACAGGAAGAATGCAGAGTCCCTGTAATCACAACTATGCAGGTGAAAGCTGTACTCTCTAAAGCCAAAAACACAGCATCCATGGGACCGGACAACATCCCAGGCTGCATTTTACATGAACTTCAGAATGAAATGGCTCCTCACTTAAGCACCATGTTCAATAATAGCCTCGCATCAGGCTTTGTGCCCACTGAATGGCACACAGCAACAGTTATCCCACTCCGCAAAGGGGGAGCCACCACTTATCCCGGGAACTATAGACCTGTTAGCCTGACGAGCCTGGTCTGCAAGGCAATGGAACGTATCATCATGGAACTGATAAACAAAGACATTGGTAACCTCCAAACTCTGGATCCCACCCAGTTTGGCAGATCATGCCTCCTGAACCTGATTGACTTCTTTGAGGTAGTCACCAAAGCCGTAGATGAGGGTAAGGTGGTACACACAGCCTATCTTGACCTCGCCAAGGCTTTCGGCACCATCCCCTATTCTGGAATTATAGTTAAACTCAATAAACTAGGCATAAATCCCTACATCACAAGATGGGTTGCCAACTGGCTCACTGACAGAACCCACATTGTAAAAGTTGCAGACTCCAAATCTGACCTCAAACCAGTGACAAGTGGAGTAACACAGGGTTCCATCCTGGGACCACTCTTGTTTGGTATCTATTTCTCTGAAGTACAGGCTAAAACAGAAGGCCTATGGCTAATAAATTTGTAGATGATTGCAAACTAGGAGCCATAGTCAAGTCCCCAAATGATGTGAACATCCTACAGAAGGGCCTCTCTGAGACAGATGCCTGGTGTCAGAATCATGGCCTCAAGCTCAATGCCAAAAAGTGCAGTGTCATCCCCTTTGCTAAAAACTCTGTACCCATGAACTACCACATAGGCAGCAATCTACTTAACACCGAATGTGTGATAAGACACCTTGGGCCCCAGGTGGACAGTAGTCTCTCCTTTGATAGTCACATTGCCACAGTAAACAGGAAGTCCTTCTACATGGCACACCTCATCATAAAAGGGTTCTCATCCAGGAAAAAAGAGGTCATCGTTCCCCTCAACTCAACACTCATTAGACCCATTATAGAGTACAACGCCCCTTTTGAAATGTACCTCACAAGACATCTGCAGCAGCTGGAAAGGCCACAGAAGTACCTCGCAAAGAGGATAACTGGACTCAAACAAATGCCCTACACTGACCGTCTCAAAAAACTCCAGCTTTACTCCGTAGCATATCGCCTACTCTGAGGTGATCTCTGCCTAACATATAAAGCTGTGTCAAACCCAGAGCTGTTAGACATGCTACACCTAAAGAAATCCCAATCCCTCCGAGCTACACACTCTAGGGACCTAAACCTTATCACCACAATAAACAGGACATGCTGGAGGGATAGATTCCTATCCCAAAGACTTCCCATACTCTGGAACAGGCTACCCATCTATGTCAAGCAAAGTTCTTCATTAGCACTCTTCAAGAAAAATCTTGATGAGTGGATGGGAAATAAGAAATGCACCCCGGGGATCACTTCTGTGTCTCTGCTCGACAGTAGCACAGGAAAATAACTTTCTTGGGGGGTGTAAGCCAGGGAACCTTGTTGGCTAGGCTTAGTGTAAGCCCTTGGGCCGATAGCCTAGTACCTACCTATGAACCTATGAACCTAATCTAAAGCTCAAAATACTGAAAACTCAGAATACTGAAAACATACAGGATACCAACACTTATTATATTCCAGCACAAGTACATACTGAAACAAATAAAACACAAACCATATTACTGTTCTCCAAGTATAAGCAGGGGCAAGCCCCTGCCTACACTTGTAGCAGAGTAATATGTTTCTGTATGTAGTTCTGCTGCAATACAGTTGTGTTGCTGTACTGTGTTTTTTTTTTTTCGATATTTTGAGATTCAGTATTTTGAGTTTTCAGCATACCTCCCAACCATATCGAATTACTCAGTTTTTACAAAATTTTGGGGTCCAAATGAAGGGATGTCATGATTCCCGAGTGGCACCCATTCATTTCCATTTTTTTCCCTTTGTTTTTCAATTTTCACGCTGTTGCCGCTGATGTCATCACATGTGCGATGACATCAGCACCGTCAGGTCTACCAGCCAGTCGGAACTGAGCTGAAGGAACTTCACATCCTGCAGACATGATTTCCAGCTGGCCATAAATGCAAGTGGGAACAGGAGAGCTATATGCAAGAGGAACTTCATGTGCTGCAGAATTAGTTTATCAAACGGAAGAGCTAACGGTTATGTGCGAGAGCTTGATATGTGCTGCAGAATTAGTTTATTGAACAGGAGAGCTAACGGTTATTTGCGAAGCTTGATGCGAACAGGAATGGAATGGAGGAGTTTTGCCGAGCTAACGGTTATGCAAGCAGAGCGGAGTTTTGCAGAGCTAGTGGTTATACAAGCGGAGCTGTTTGGCCGCAAATGCAAAAGGATATGCAAGCAGAGCTGTATGACGACGAGACAAACTGACTTCTACTAAGGTAGACTGGCTTGGCTTGGTGTGTGTGTGTGTGTGTGTGTGTGTGTGTGTGTGTGTGTGTGTGTGTGTGTGTGTGTGTGTGTGAGAAAATGCTCCCCATTCAATATACCTGGTGCCTAGAGGTACTCAAGCTCAAACCCTGTACCTTCAGTACAGGGTAAAAAGAGCTTCAAGTCCCTAGCCACCACCTCTTGTGAGCTTTGCCTAGGTTTTTTCTGCAAAGAGGTGAGAGCTATAGTGACAACTGAATTTGTATTCCCCAGGTTTTTTTCTGCTGAGTTGAAAGCTATAGTGAGAACTGAATTTGTATTCCCGCAGGTTTTTTCTGCTGAGTTGAGAGCTATAGTGAGAACTAAATTTGTATTCCCCCATTATTGGTTTTGTTTATCCAGGTTTTTTGTGCTAAGAGGTTGAGATCCGTGGTGAGAAGTGAGAAATGAATTCACTAAATGATAGCCAGTAAGTTTCAGTCTTCCTGTTTTTCAGGAAGCTGTTGATTTAGCATAGTGGTGCGTTGCTCTGACTGTAGTGCATAGGGTAATGGGACTTGCTAGAGAAATACATGGTGGTAACATATTTTATTCTAGCAACTTTACAAAATTATACAAGCAATGTTTAAAATGTCGCCCTGGTTTTTGACCTTTTCCCTTCCCCCAAAAAAATGAAATTGAAAATGTGTGAGAAGCTGTGCAAGATGCCTATGGCTTACACTGCTATCATTCTATTTATAGTGTGGGTGTGGAAGTAGACTTTTATGATGGAAAATGTTCTGAATTGGGCAGTTTTGGCATTATTGTTTCATGCATTTTGTTTCATTGCCTACAGTACAGTCTACTGCAAAAATATTCAAACAATACATTTAAAATGCACTCTGTCTAACAAGTGTGCTGTATCATACAAGGAATATATTTTAATAAAGTCAGGAAGGTGCATCAAATAAAAGAACACATGTATGTTTCTTGTTTTCTGTGCAAGGGGCCAGTGATTTGAAAACAGCCCAAAGGTAATGTGCGTGTGTGTGTGTGTGTACATGTGTGTGTGTGTGTGTGTGTGTGTGTGTGTGTGTGTGTGTGTGTGTGTGTATATATATATATATATATATATATATATATATATATATGTCTATATATATATGTATATATATATATCTATATATAAAACATACGCCCATAGCATATAGGGGAGTCATACCTCAGCACCAATAGTCACAATCTCTTAGTGCAAGGGAATGTAATGCAAGTATTGCAGGTATAAATGTAGAATGTTGCTACAGTAACAGCGGTTGTGTCAACAGACATGTTGTGTAGGAAATCACTTCTGATACTGAGATGTACATCATCAGTTACTGACAGACATCATAAGATCATAATAGTGAAGTACCACACAAATCACAGTAATGATCCTGTGGAATACAGCAGAGATATGACCAATAAACATGGACAGTCTGATACAATCTGGTTAGTCCAGCTGTCTACACAAAACTCCTAAGTTCAAGACGTCTGGACCAAAGCCTGATAAAATGGATGTCATTACCCTGCTTTTTTATCAGACTGGAATCTGATCACTGGTTACCAGGGTAAGCTATGCTTAGAAGGTGTAAGCAGTGATAAAATATAAATGCTAAGCAGATTTGCGCACTGGTAAGTGAAGCCTACATGGTATAAGCACCTTTTCATTTAACTGTACATTAGCACTGCTTACCGTCGTGCAAACCCATGCAAACCCGCTTAAAGCTGCTCAAAATTGGCTTAACCGCTCTGTATCCAACAGTCTTTGTTCTGCCTAGCAGATGGATGGCGCAGTGGTGCAGCAGTAGCATGGTTGCCTCAGAGCAAGAGGTTCTCCGATTCAATTCTCGGCTGGGGTGCCTTCTGTGTGGAGTCTGCATGTCCTCCCTGCATTAATGTGGGTTTCCTCCAGGTGCTCCTGTTTCCTCCCACATTACAAAGACATGCATCTGAAATCTTTCTCCCTGGTCCTCCCAAGAAAATTGGCTTCATTCCAAATCTGACTTTCCCAGTTAACAAATGTTAAATAAATAAATAAAAATAAATAAAAAAACAAAATAAACAGCCCTTACAAGTCTTGAACCCATTACACTGTACACTATAGTCACAACAGTTAACTACTAAGGCATCAAAGCTGTGAAGATGCCTATTGTTTTTTCAAATATATCATTCAGTACACATACTGAATAGTAGTGAACAACTGCTTTGACTACTACCAAGCCTGATAAAGTGGAATTTTGCAGCCATGTAAATGGGGATATCACAAAAATACTGGAATAGATAAGCTCACACAGTTGATGCATTCACACACTCCTGTCTGTCCTAACACATATTAACCGGAGGAGCAGAGGTCTCAAGCCCACATAATTCCCACTAGTTAGTGACATACATCTTCACAGCATCCCACTGCTTTTTCAGAAATACACAACACTTATGGTGGCCAGGCAACACTACATCTGACAAATATCTGGACATAACATCACACTAGGTAAATACACTGAGCTGCTAGGCATGTCACAAAGCACTGTGTAAACTACAGGCAGACTGCCACAACACTGACCCATGTATCCTATGGGGGAATACACATGTACTTGCAAATATAGCAGGCACTACAGGCATGTAACAACATGGCGTAACAGACACCAGTGTGAAAGTGCATACCCACAACCAATCTCAACACAGTCACAGTCACATTATGGTAAGCCTAATTAATAATACAGTATATGGACTGTATGAACAAAACCATCCTCATATGTGCCACTCATATACTAACCCTATATATACTGGCCCAATACACAGTGTAGTCTGATGCCTGACTGGTATGGGTCATGTCTCAGTCTGGCCCTACAAACATATATGCAGATAGGGTACCGTAAGCTGGAACAGCATGCAACGTCAGATAGAACAAGACCAAGAAAAATGACATCTACCACAGTCTGTACACAGGCCAAGTAACATATTCACAATACACACTCTGTCAACAATCACCATAAGTACACAGACCTTACTACTGTACCGACTATAACAGAATGTCCAGGTTTTGTCCTCAAATATAAGGCCTACTATACATAACATGTTTAGCAGTCTGATATCTCACTGGCTTGTTATCAGGTATTATGTCAGTAAATAATGATATACTGTACATATGCACCTATTACTGCATGACAATATGGACAAAGGGTGACAGACTTGAGGGACAGAGGCACAAACACAGGGTGAATACTGACATATTGCTTTGATAAACTGAGAAACTTCCTGGTGCAACAGGGTTTGTTGTAACATATCTCTTCTGAGGGATATGAAGTCAGTAACTCACATGGATGTCACCATGTACTGACTGCAATCATCACAGTATGCTACTGCATTTATAAAGATAGGAAATGTGTGAGTAACACACTACACGTAAGACTCCAAACTCTGGCCTGGCTGCAGATATCCCTACAGGTGAGTTTCCTCAACCACATAACACTGTAATGCCAGCCTTTAAATCATGTAGAACAGCCATATCCACACAAACCCTGTTAAACCAACATTACTTCAAATCTAGAACAGCAATACTTACATTCTGTCCCCATGTCTGGAACATCCCCCTGCTGTTTGTTGGCCTGTTTTCACAGTGTATGTTGTAAGAGGTATTTCCAACTACCCTCTGTGATGCTGTTTGTCAGACACCCACACACAGTCCTGCTCACAGTGAAGGAAAAGGGCCAACACCCACATGATGTGTTTTGTTATAGGAGTGTATGCCCATGCAATTGGCTATAGGAGTTATACCACAGCTGTTCCACATGCAATTAGCAAGTGGGGGACTGCAATTCGTGCACAGGCCATCAGCTGATCATGAGCACTACTTACAAAACTCAAGCTGCTGCCTATGCAAAACAGATGTACTTTTCCACATCCACCAGAGAGGGAGAGAGAGAGAGAGAGAGAGACAAAGTAAGAAAGGAAGAGAGTAAGAGAGTAAGAGCCAGGCATGTTTGTGCATGATCCATGGGTGGTGAGTGGTATCTGGGTATTATAATGATTGCCTATACAATTTACTAAGTCATACTTTCACATAATAATTGTACATGGCTGTACACATTTATGGCTGAGGATTGTCAACAACAACCTCTACAGTCTTTGAAAACTATTGGCCTTGTAATGTGGACATTGGGACATATAGGTCCTCAATATATTGATGTAGCAAAACCCACACTGCAATGGATCCTGTCATTACACAATCACCCCAACACTCACACAAGATACTGATGACACATACACAAACACACACTTACCAGTACTGAGTTTCAAACCACTACCTGACTATGTATTGCTATTACAGTGTTAAGCAGTTATTGCACACATCATTGACCTTACATATTGGAGAGCTATCCAAATGTATCTTTGAAGGTGAGTAACATCAGCAACAGTGCTAAAGCAGGGGTAAGGGAAGTGTAGTAAGTGTGAATGTGTACAAAATCAGGTGTCTACAAAGACACACACAATCTCAGAGAAACACACACATTATCACAGTTGCTAGGATCAGAACTCCTTCCTAACTAGTTTGCTGCACTACAGTGTTACACAGTTATCGCAAGCACCAGAGAGCTTCTACGGCTGAAACATGGCGAAAGGATTATTTCAAGATGAATGACATCAGCAGGTATGCTAAAGTAGAGCAATGGGAGGTGTAGTGAGTGTGAATGGCTTCAGAATCATTCATCTCCACAGACACACACACACACACACACACACACACACACACACACACACACACACTTGCCAGTACTGAGATCCATAGGTTGATTGCTTCACAGGTGTGAAGTAGTTGAATGGGTCTGAAGACTGTACAAGGCTAGGCAAAGGGAATACCTTGGCATCAGGCCACATGACAATAGTCTCCAGTGTGGCTCAGGGGTATATTCCCTGGAGTGGTCCGCAGGGGTGGGTATTGTATTCACTACCCACTCATCTAGGTTACTGTTGTGGGTGGCCAGTGATGTGCACTGCTTCCCATTTATGTGATCTATATTCCATAACATGGACAGTGTCTGGGTTGTGCACACGCATGTTCTTTGACATGTGGAAGTGTACTTGAGGTCTCTGGGTCATGTTGTGTGGACAGGTTGTTATCTTCTAATGTAGCATTCCTGACTTCATTTGGTGAGACCTGGCTGTGTAACTGAGGTTGTGCTTGCACCTACATTGACAGCATGATACAGGTATTCAGTGGAGTTAGTGGCATCTGTCCATACAGGCCATGTGTATAAGGCATGACATTCTCTTTCTGGGTTACATTTGCAGAATCTACAGTTGTTGCAGGCATCCAGTGGGAACATAGCAAAAGGGCCACTGTAAAGCATTTATTTGCCTACTGTGAGGATGGAACAGTGTGCCATGTCCTTTTACTTGCTGGATAACACACACTCAGTCAGGAGATGTAACACATCACAGTACTTTCTGATGTCAGTGCCACTGTTGTGGTCAACAGGCATGTAGTCCACTGCAATCACACCATGGTTGCTATCTATGAGGCAATATGCAGGGAACTACCAATATAGTGGTTGTTGCCTAGCCAAGTGTATTTGTGTATGAGATGTAATTGGAGAGTGTTCTCTGAGTAATAGAAGGGTTGCCTATATTGTTTGCCAATCCATAATGTCACATGTAGGGATATGAATTGTCTACACCAGCCTCTCTGGTGTTTGACATCTGTTGTCCTTGTAAGGTAGACATTGTGACATATACTAGGTCCTCAACATAATAATTTAGCAAAACCCGCCCCACAATGGATCCTGTTATTAAACAATCAGAGCAACCTTCACACAGGATACTGATGACAGACACACACACACACACACACACACACACACACTTGCCAGTACTGATATTCAACCCCCAACCTAGCTATATATTGGTACTATAGTGTTATCACACATGCCACAGAGCTTAAAAGATGGATGTTGTCCCAAGGTACTTCTAAAGTGAGGAACATTACCAACTCTTGTAAATACTGGCATTGATGTAGTAAGAAAAAGATCGCAAAAAGAATTTTACCCTAAACACACATTTACATTTACCAGGGGTGAGGTTCAAACCTCTATCTAACAATTTTTACAGACCATTATGTTACACATTTACCACATGTACCACTGACCTGACATGGTTTAAGGTTGGCAACAGGTACTTCTAATGAGGATGATATCTGCAGGCCTGCTAAAGTCAGGCTCTGAGATGTGTACTGTGTGGAAATGGGGCCAAAATCATTGAGGTACATACACAAACACTTGCCACAGATGACATTCAAACCCATACCTGTGTAGTTGCTGATATTACATGGTTCTGCATTTATAGCACGTGTCATGGAGTTTACATGTTGGAGTCCTCTCCAAAGGTATCTTTTGAAGGTAACTAACATCAGCAGCAGTGCTAAAGGAAGGGTAAGGGGAGAGCAGTATGTGTGAATGTCCATAATATCAGGTATGATCAAAGACACACACAATTGCAATTTTGGGGATTAGAACTCCTACCTACCTAGTATGCTACACTATAGCATAATGCATTTATCGTAAGTGCTGCAGATCTTATGGGTCTGGCTTTGTCCAAGGGGTTCTTTCAAGGTAACTGACATTAGCAGGCTTGCTAAAGTATGGCAATTGGAGGTGTAGTGACTGTTAATGGCCTCAAAATCATTCATCACCACACACACACACACACACACACACACACACACACACACACACACACACATGCACAAACACAGAGTTTCACAGTTGCCATGTCTGGGATTAGAACTCCTATCTAACTAGTACATTATACTACAGCAGTACACAGTTATCGCAAGCACCATGGAGCTTATTAGGCTGGCCATTGTCCAAATGGTTATTTCAAGGTGACTGACATCAACAGGCTTGCTAAAGTAGGGCAATGGAAGGTGTAGTGACTGTGAATGGCCTCAAAATCATTCATCTTCACACACACACACACACACACACACACACACACACACACACACACACACACACACACAGTTTTACAGTTGCCATGTCTTTGATTAGAACTCCTACCTAACTAGTATGTTACACTATAGCATTAAGCGGTTATGGCAAGCGCCATGGGGCTTATGGGGGTTGGCTCTTGTCCAAAAGGTTACTTCAAGGTGACTGACATCAGCAGGCTTCCTAAAGTAGGATAATGGGAGGTGTAGTGACTGAATGGCCTCAAAATCATTCATCTCTACACAAACACACACACATACACAGAGTTGCACAGTTGCCATGTCTTTGATTAGAACTCCTACTTAACTAGTATGTTACAGTATAACATTACGCAGTTATCGTAAGCACCACGGAGCTTATGGGGCTAGCCCTTCTCCAAAGGATTATTTCAAGGTGACTGACATTGGCAGGCTTGCTAAAGTAGGGCAATGGGAGGTTTAGTGACTGTGAATGGCCTCAAAATCATTCATCTCCACACACACACACACACACACACACACACACACACACACACACACACACACACACACACACACACACACACACACACACACTTTCACAGCTGCTATGTATTTGATTAGAACTCCTACCTAACTAGTATGTTACACTATAGCATTACACAGTTATCACAAGCACCATGGAGCTCATGGGGTTGGCCCTTGTCCAAAAGGTTATTTCAATGTGACTGATATCAGCAGGCTTGTTAAAGTAGGGAAATGGGAGGTGTAGTGACTGTGAATGGCTTCAAAATCATTCATCTCCACACAAACACACACACGCACAGAGTTTCACAGTTGCCATGTCTTGGATTAAAACTCCTACCTAACTAGTGTGTTACACTATGGCTTTACTCAGTTATCACAAGCACCACAAAGCTTATGGGGCTGAGACTTGGCCAGAGGGTTATTTCAAGGTGACTGACATCAGCAGGAGTGATAACATGGGCAATGGGAACTGTAATGTGTGTGAATGGGCCATAAACCTTTCCTCTGGAAACACACACACAACTTTACATTTCACAGGACTAAGTATAAATATGCTAGATGAATACTGATTTGTACCATTGTGTTACACAGTTATCACAAGCACCGCAGACACTATAGGGATGAGGACTACCAAAAGTAATGTCTGCAGTGATTGGCATCAGCACATCATGTGATACTGGCCAATTGGATGCATCGTGGGTGGAACAGGCCTCATGATGGAAATTTCTGTCACTGTCATTCTCTCTCTTCCACACATCTGTGTATGTGTGTGTGTGTATGTTTGACATATTATAGTGTGTTGGCCTTAGATATGTGTAAATATTCCTATCCAATGCATGTGCAAAGCATGAATGGTGTGCAATGTAGTGTGTGCACAGACATCTGTGACTAACAGATATGCATAGTCCACTGTTGTTGTCAGACATGGGCTTCATTTCTCTAAGTGTAGGAGCATGCCCAGTATGACCTGCATTGAGTGTGTGAATCCATTCCAGGTAGGTTGTACTCCAGTCCAGGATTTGGTGTTCTACACCTACAGCTAGCAACCTGTTTCTGCAGGATATCTGTAGATAGGTTGACAATATGGAGTCACAATGGGTGAAAGATAGTGGGATACTGTACTTATTGTGTCTGTGCTGCTTGTGTTACATGGTTGGTGTTAGCAGAGATATTCAAACATATGTACTGTTTTACACTGTGATTTATAATGTCATCAGCTACTGACAGATATACTTATTTGCTCACAATTATTTCCTGGGAAATACAAGATGAATGAAGCTGTGTTCAGTATTGTGGTCTGCAGCCTACACACTCATGCCATTCTGGAGGGGTAGCTGCAAGCACTTGCTGATGGGTCTGCGCAAATGGTCCAGCACCTTGGTACTGTGGTGGCAGAGGATCCCCTGCTTGTACATACATTGACGTAACTGAATGGGCATATCCTGCTGTGGCCATACCTCTCAGCTGTACAGATTCACCCAGGTTACATAGAGGCAGGAGTCATATATCTGGTCAGGTCCCTTCACATTGTGGTTTATGAGCAGGTTTGTAGCCACCCATTACTGGGTTTGCAGGCAGGGGAACTATTGGCACACAGAGTTTCAGACTTCAAACACTCCATGACGTCCATGCTTCTACACCCCCCCCTCTGTTATTCTATCCTCTTCCTAGCATTATGCAAGCGATATCTGAGAAGTATCCCTATAGTTTTCCCTTCATCCCAGCGGTATTTAGGGGTTGGTCCACAGTTCATGCAGTAGGACATGGTGGGCATACTATTGGGATTTGTCAACATGGCCTTGCATTTCTGTTCTGTGGACTGTGTTATGTTGTTAGTTGGGACCCCATGAGATAACATACATTGGCAGTATGTGTGAGGCACAGGCCTTTGACAGAGGACTGTAGGACATTTGGTAGTGATGCAGGCCATCTGTAGCAGGCCAGTGCATTCTGTCATTCCAACATTCTCAGGCTGTGAGCCACTGGATTCCCCCTGGGGTGACAGGGTAAGTGTGCAAGGTGTTAATGGCAATAATTCCTGTCCATATTAATCCATTGGTCTGGATGCTGGCAGGGTGCTGCTTACAACTAGGGTGACACCTGCATGGGACACCTCTTCAGCATGCTGCATTCTGTGGGCATTCCCATAAAGAAGTGGGGGTCATATTGTACTCATTCCCAACAGCAGGGATATGACCTGTGATAACCCTGTGGCTGATGGTGGGGTGAGCTGAGTGCATGTATAATATGGAAGCTTCTTGTAGCTGACTCACAGATATACCTGGAACATTCCCCTTATGCTGCCTTGTGCAGGGACATAGGCAGTCTCTCATTACTTCATAACTGTGGCTTTTGTGGTCTGCCAGTGATTGGCCAGGCTACATCAGGATTCCATACTATGCAGACAGCTAATGTGCTGCCAACCTGTATGTACAATTCCAAAGGTGTGTGCAGTTGACAGTTACATTTTATGTACACTGTCTAGGCTACTTCCACCTGCGTACTGTGTGTATGTCTGGGCCCACATTCATGGCATGTCCATCTTTAAGACGATGACAGATATTGACATCTGGATAGTGAGTATGGATGACTGCTGAATTGAGAATTGCTGAGATGCATTGTGGTTGGCACTGCAGTTGTCAGAACATGGCCCTGTCATCAACAATACTGGCAATAGGCCAACGAGACACAACCCTCCACGCCTACATGCTGACCACTTCCACACAATATAGAACACACAACAACCTAACACACGAACCCCTGCATATTTTACACATGCAACAATCTATCCTGTAAATTGGGCCAGCTCAGGTAATCTGTGCTCCACATTTACTAAACCTAAACATACATATTACTGCATTTCTACATAGAATTGTGGGGGGAGGGGGCACACCTGACAACTGTAAACATTTGCTATGACTGTGCTGGTATTTCAGGTACTCTGCTGGCATCCATTTAATTTTGTATTCTGCCCTATCATGCAGACTAGAGGCATATCAGTAGAGTACAGATCTTAGGTTTTATTGACCTACATTTCAGTTTCAGACTTCTTACCCTTCAGAACTAACATACAACTGCCAGACCTGTTGTAGTCTGTCTGTGTAGGTCTGGAGGGGGTCTGTTCACTATTGTCATCAATTGGAGGCCTTAGCACAGCCTTTCTTTATGGTCATCTACACCTGTCCTGCTGGCTGAGGCTGGTTTTATGTGAGTCTCACTAACATGCATGTGCGTGTCCTATGGACATACATTTGGGCCACCACATGTACTGCAGTGGTATTTGTTACCTTGTCTAGTACTGCATGCTTTGTTGACACCAGTATTTGTTATGAATTTCATGCTGCCCATATAGGTGTCCACTATCTGCTGCTATCCCATTCAGCCACCCGATTCCATTGCATGCTCACATCAATACCATAGATACAACTAGCAGAACATACTACTCCATTCAACAATTGATAGGAAGAGTGACTTACCTTGTGGCTGTGCCAGTATTGAGGATGGTGCTGGAGGCCTGACTATGTAGAATGCACATAGTACACTCCCTATACATGGTAAAGCACAGGTAGTGTCATGTTTGGCATCCCTTTTACTGTTTGTGCAAGTCAGAGAGGTGTCATTCCCTGGGTCCTTACCATGTCAGTGTAGGTGTTATTCATTGCCTCTTTGTCAAAGCCTAGGCATACTGGGTATGCCTCCTTCTGTCTACATGGACAGACTCAGGTTGTTCCTCCTTAGAGTCCCTCTGTGCCTATAATGGCCTTGGCAATGGTGGAGGGCTGTGTGGCCCTACCCCGTGCTATTTCTGCTGCAGCTGTTTCTGCAGGATCATATTGTATAGAATGGCACATACAATGAACATTTGTGTACACGTAGCTAGTGAGTACTGCAAGGCTCCACTGGATATGTCCAGGCACCGGAACTGTGACTTGAGCATCCCAAACACATGCTCTATTATGATTCTGGTTTGTGAATGTGCCTCATTATGGAGTTCTTGTTCGGGTGTGTGTGCATTTCTAATGGGTGTCATCAGCCACATCTCCAGTGCCTAACCAGCACTCTCCACTAGGTGGCCATATGGGGTGTCCCACTGGCAAATTTCTGGTACAGCTGTGTTATATGCCAGATGTGGGAGTTGTGATAGCTTCCAGGGCTGCCATCACACAAATTCAAGATAATGCTCTGGGCATCACACATGACCTGGCAGTTGATGGAGGGGAAGCTCTTGCGGTTTATATAAACCCTACCCTGCTCACTGGGTGGTGCTTTGATGTGTATGTGCGTGCAGTCTATAGCACCTATGACCTCAGGGTATTCTGCTATTTGGTGGAAGAGATGCATATTGCTGGTCAATGCCTCACGGGTGTTGAGGAAATATATGTGCTCACCAGCATGTGCTGACATGGCATCCATGAGTAACATTACCTTCAGATTTTGCATGATTGTATCTGTTAATGTGGTGGTTTTATCCTTTGAACCTTGCCTAAAAAGACACTATAGGGGTGGCAAGAGCTTTAGCCAGTAACCTGAATCCCAGGGGTGACAGGTGCAGATCATCTCTGGCAAAGCATCATGGTTTGTTGATCATGTCTTCCCAGGCAGACAAATACTGGATCCCCTTTGAATGACGCCAGTAGCTTAACCAATTGTTGAAGTCAATCATTTTGTCCTTATACTGTCCTTATCCTTATACTGTGGTATCATCATTCTGGGCAAAGGCAGGATGCTACTCAGGACTAGGGTCATACCTGTCTGGGTCACATGATCCAAGAGCTCTTCCATGTCTATTTTCATGTAGTCCAGGGAGGTACATCTCAAGTCATTCACTCCAGCATGGACAATGACACAGTCGTATTTGTACTTGTGGAGTGACTTGAGTGCATGTGTTATGTGGCGGATCTTGCCACCTGACAGGCAGCTGACTGTAATTTTCTCCTTGTTCAGCCTGGTGAGTGGGACATCAGTGTGCCTAACTATAGAGTCATCTATGACTAAAGTGTTGGGTACATTGTCTTGCCTTAGGGGCTGTTGCTGGGTGGCACACTGGTGTTGTGAGCTATGTGTCACTTTGGTTGTGACTAGTGTTTATTTGCGTTTCGGCTTCGGAGGTCCTTGTTGCTTGGGCAGGTTAATGTTAAGGGCCTCTGCATATGTGGGTTTAGTGTTGCTATGTGTGGGTGTTGACGGTGTAGGTTTTGAAGAGCTATGAGTTGCTTGAGGTGTAATGCAGGTACTAACTTTCTCCTCTTGACTATCTAGCACAATCGTGGCCAGAGAGAGCTTAGCTTACAGTTTGGCTATGTAAGTGCATCTCTCGCAGGTGGTAGTGTTGGGTGGTAGGAGGAGAGGATTGTCTGTGTACATGAGGCAGTTGCTGCACTGCCCCAGTATGCCCAGATTCACCAGGTGGACAGGAGAAATCACCAGAAGCTGACCCTTGGACATGCCTGTTTAGGTGCTTTTTTTAAGTTTAAGAGCTGTTTTCTCTTACCTTTGCAAGGTACTCTGCAATTATAGGCTGTTTAGTGCCTATGATTAATTTCTCCTTATTGACAAGGAGAGCTGAGTGCTTGAATCAGTTTCAGGCTTCCTAGTGCTTTCTTGTAAAGTTTAAGAGCTGTTTTCCCTTACCTTTGCAAGGTATTTTGCAATTATAGGCTGTTTAGTGCCTATAATTAATTTCTCCTTATTGACAAGGAGATCTGAGTGCTTGAATCAGTTTCAGGCTTCCTAGTGCTTTCCAGCAGGTTCTAGAGCAAGTGCTAGTCACAGGGGTTCAGATTTTAGAGCTACTACTGAGAAACCAGCTAGTTCTAAGGGAAAATTTAAAGAGCAGACTTTATGACACCTGGAATAGTTTAACTGTAGCCTCGCAGTGCTGCATGATGTGAAAAATGTGCAAACACACGTGTTTTTTAAGCCAGAAAGTTGAAAGGGATAGAAATCAGCCCAAAAAGGCTAATAAAATTACAATTTCAGAGCTGGAAACCACTCCTCTAGTGTTAGACAGGCAGTACAATGCTCATCACTCCCACTGGTAAGCAGTAGGACTTCCCTCTACCACAGCAAGGTCTGGATAGCTCTGACCACAGAAAATGAAGTCCTGAGACAAGCAAATCCTGGGATATGGACTGGCTAGGAAAGGTGGGAAACGAGCAAACAAGATAGTATTTTTTTGTTGTTGAAACAGGCTAAACAATGCTATAATACAGTAAATAAATACAGAACAGGCTAACACACTTGAGTGTGTAGTCCTAAACAGTAAATGCAATTAAAACTCTACAAAATTAGCAATTTTAAACTTTTTAGATGAAGCAAGGCAAGTGCACAACTGAAAAATGATTTAAGAGGCAGTAACACAGCAGAATAAGTAGCTAGTCTACATATACAGAGAAGTCTATATATACAGAAAAGCAGCTAAAACACACAAACACTTGAGATGCAGTGCAACCTAGAGCACTTGAGTTGTAGCAATATTAAGGCAATTACAGTTATAATAAATGCTCTAAAATATACTCTATATTTCCAAAATGTTTGAGAAGCACAGTCAGAACCAAGGAGATTCAGGCAAAATGTATTTATTTATTATTTTTTTTTGAAAGGGAAAAAGGAGAAACAGAAGGCCTTATCAAATGTTCCCTCTGTATTAGGTAGAATGAGCTAATGACACTAGACTGGGAGGAGTGTCCCAGATCAGATTTACAGTAGGGGTGGGCAACTGGAAAGCCACCAAGTATAACAGCAAGACACCAACAGAGAGGGAGGGTGGGAATACTAAAGCTATTATCCTACAGAGAGTAAGCACTACAGAAAGCCACAAAATGAAAGTTTTTAAACAGATAAAGGAGCAATGAGACTCTACAGAATGCTTTTTTAACTGCAAACAAATCAGGTACCTGTGCAGATTAGTTAATAGCAATACAAATACACTCAAAAACTGTGCAGCAGGCAATAAAAAGTGCTATATATAAATTGCTAGAAACAATAATCAGTCGAAATAATAAAAAAAAAACAGGATACTTATATATCTCAGCTAAAAGTTGTAGTCAACACCTCTCCTCCACTCTGCTCAGTGTGTATAGACAGAAACCCTCTCAAAGTTAGGGCTTAAATACCAGAAGATACAACCTTAAGACAACTTTTTTTTTTTTTTTTTTTTTTTTTTTTTACAAGAACACAAAAGAACCAGCCCCCACTAGCCAGCAGCCAATTAACACAATCTAGCCCAGGTAAAGAAAGGCTTCAGCTAATTCAGGATGGCCTTTTCAAGTGCTTTGAACAAATCACTGTATAAACAAACAAGCCCAGAGCCAGCAATTCTGACTAGGACATACTAAAGCTATTATCCTACAGAGAGTAAGCACTACAGAAAGCCACAAAATGAAAGTTTTTAAACAGATAAAGGAGCAATGAGACTCTACAGAATGCTTTTTTAACTGCAAACAAATCAGTTACCCATGCAGACTAGTTAATAGCAATAAAAATACACTCAAAAACTGTGCAGCAGGCAATAAAAAGTGCTATATATAAATTGCTAGAAACAATATTCAGTATAAATAATCGAAGAAAACAGGATACTTATATATCTCAGCTAACAGTTGTAGTCAAAACCTCTCCTCCACTATGCTCAGTGTGTATAGACAGGTATGGGTTCCCCTCTGTTGGTTCTGTGTGTGTGGCATGGTCGGCACAGCTCAACAATTTGCTGTAAAATGTCCCTGTCCACCCTATAGTGCTCCACTATCTCCAGCTCATGTAGCCCCTGGTAGGTTACCCTGGGTCTGTACACTCTTCTCCTCCTCCTCACTGTGGGTTGGTCATCAGCATTCACATCCTCACCACCCTCAGTCTCTTCCACATATTGATGTATGAAAGCAACAGCAGCCCCTAACATTTTGTTAGTTTTGTCAGGTAAAATTTCCCCGTCTGTGTACACCGGTGGTGTAGAGTTTGTGGGAAACACCAGAGTGAAAGGTGTTTGCATAGTTTATAGTTGTGTTCTGGGCTGGGCTGGGATGCTGCCTGTATAATTGGCTGATTCTGATACATTTCACCTGCTAGCTATGCTAGTTCTCCTTGATTGCCTTCCTACTGCTGTTTTCCCTTCCTATTGCCTTCCTGTTTAAGCCCTGATGTGCACTGGACATACCTAGTGCTCAGATGTGAACAGAGCTGCTATTTCCTGTGTTTTTTTGTTTGTTTAAAACCCGGTGCATGCCGTGCACACTGGTTTAGGCAATGTAAACACTGCTAGGCAGCCTCAGACACACCCCCTTCCTTAGCTGTGCTTAGCTAAGGGTAAACACGGGCCACAGAGCTCCAATAAGCTTACAGCATGCATGACACTCCCCCTTATGAGGTCATCTATCTCTTATACTTATACCATGGTGTTGCTGCACCTACACAGTTGGGTGCAAGCTAACATTGAGAGGAAATCTGTGATTCAATATCAATCCTCTCATTTGCATAAACCAGAATGCTAATTCATAGTTACCACACTCACACTGAGCCTTCCCCCTTAGCAACCAGCATTCCCTGATTTTGTTGTCTTATGCATGCCATTGACTATCATGGCAAAATGCTGATTTGGGTTTAAAGCTTATTTCCAACTTTTTTTCCTTATTTTTGGCCTGACCCCGTTTGTGCACAGCTGCCCTATGCTTAAACAGCCAAAATCAGCCAAAATAAAATAAAATTTATTTTTTATAATTTTACAACTATTTCCCATGCCAATGGCCATATATTTGGCCATTGGCATGCCTACTACATTGAATACATGCTTTCTTTGGAGCTGTCATGCCTCCGTTTTGTAATTTGCAGAAATGTATTCGGTTAGTAACTGAATACATTTCTGCAGGTTACACTATTCCTGGACAGATGCCTGCCTGCTTCCTGGATCACTAATTCACCTCATTTGCATGGTTTTCACCAGCAAAAGGGGTAATTAGCATATAGCAGTGGTGTCCGTGCAGGAATAGTGTAGGAGCGCTCGTGCACGTCCCGGAAGGTCGTTCCTGGATTGCTCATTGGCCATAATGCGTGCAGCAGCTCTTGCACTATTCCTGCACACCCTGCAGAGCTTGCTGAATCCTGGGGAGTGTCTATCCCAGAAGAAATGGAATGGATGGCCCCCTACTCTTAAAAGAATAAAAGAAACAAATCCTTGGATTGATGCTAGAAAGAAGAAACAAAAAACTGATTCCAAGATAGCTGTCCCAGAAAAATAGCTCTTACAACTACATCTCTCAAAGTACCAACTGATTTGGTACATCAATTGTAATCTGTTTTTATTTTTAAAAAAGGAGAGTTTCTTAAACAACTGCGAAACAGTAATAATTTATTCAGAATGTTCAGAAAGTCCAGTAATTCTTCACAAACAAAGGTAGGTCAAGATGGGTTACTATTAACATTATATATAAGCCAAGCAAAGCAACATATAATATAAACATAATAGTTTCTATTCCCCTACTTGAACTCAATGAATACTTATCTTGTTCATTTTTCATTGTTTGTACTTATAATAATTTAAGTAATTAATCAACTAATTCAACAAGGTACCGTTCATCAGAGTTCAGACTCAAATTTAACAAATTAACATCATGTATAATAGCAGTAAGAGTAGAGTGTTTTGAA
This sequence comes from Protopterus annectens, assembly GCF_019279795.1. Taxonomy (NCBI): domain Eukaryota; kingdom Metazoa; phylum Chordata; order Ceratodontiformes; family Protopteridae; genus Protopterus; species Protopterus annectens. Next base: position 1,020,325,196 of record NC_056729.1, read on the forward strand.
AAAAAAAATGCTGTCATGGAGACTAATGCCTTCCTCAGTTAAAGTATGATTTATAAATGTCATGTATACCCTGGTTGAATAATAGTAGCAAGCTCTTAGTAAAAATGTCATCATTATTCTGTCTAAATATAGTAAATATCAATTATGACAGATATCACAACTACGAGTACTGTTTGATCGATCCTAATATGATGTCCATGAATGCAGCTGTGTCTGGCAACTAGTACAAATGTTATTATTATTCTGTCTAAACACAGTTAATATCAATTATGGCAGGTATCATAGCTTCGACTGCTGTTTGATCAATCCTGATATGGTGTGTGTGGATGCAGCCGTGTCTGGCAGCTAGTACAAATGTCATTATTATTCTATCTAAACATAATTAATATCAATTATGGCAGGTATCATAGCTTTGAGTGCTGTTTGATTAAGCCTGACATGGTGTATGTGGATGCAGCTGTGTCTGGCGGCTGTTGTGTGTTGCCGTTTTCGTCTCCAGGAGGCTGTGGGTTGCAGCTTGTGGTTGACATTTGCTGATGTTTGTGTATTAGAAAGAGACATTTGGCATTTTAGCCTGGATAAATGGGGGTGGATAGAGCTGTGGTTTGGGATATGTTAGCAGAGGGTGTTTTGTTTGTGCTTTTGCTGAGTGAGAGGTGGGAGGGTTGGAGGACATGTTGTCTCTTGTTGTGGCAGCTTGTTGGGAGTTTTTTTTTTTTTGATCTGTTTGCTCTCTGTTCTTTTCCTAGCTGCTGCCTCGCTGAAAGGGAAGGAATTTAGGCTTGAAGTTGCAGTGAAGTGAAGCTTTACTTCAGGTGTATCGTGAGCCTCTGGTATGCAGTACAAAAAAAAGCACACACACACACACACACACACACACACACACACACACACACAAAATAGCTATGTAATGTATGATTTTATAAAATCTAGACATAAAATATATAATCGGCATATAAGATGAAGCAGTATGCTAAATTTAGATATTAAAGACATGATTTAATAACATGGGCTTGTGTATAATAACACTACTGTCTTAACTTGTCATAAATGACATACACTATATTGAACATCAAAGGGAAGCATGATGAGTTTCTTATATCAGTAAATATGCATAACAAGTCATGTAATTGTTTTAACATGAATTGTAGATTTGTAACCCATCTTGACCATATATAATATACCAAGGTAGCTAATGTTTTATACATGACAGCAAACTGACAAAGTTGTTCAAGCAAAACAATAAAAGCCTGAACTTGAAATGTCACAGAATGTAACAATCATGTTCTGAACAAATAGAAAAAAAATACCCAACTGCAGCAACCAAACGAAACTGTAAAACTGTAAAATTCCCCAAAGCAGGCAGAAGACAGCTTGATATGCAGCTAAATCCAAAAACTTGATGAACCAGCAAGTAATCATACCAAAACCTTTATTGCAGAGAAAGAAAGTTAGCGCTTTCATGGTAATACCATACCGCTTCTTCAAACAAACATGAATGGGGACAGAATAACTTATATACAAATGACATCATCTCAAACAGCTTAACAGCCAATAAAACAAACATTCATGCAGCCACATTCTCTGCTTAAAGGCATATGAATTAGATAATATTTACTAGCATAAAATCTGATAAAAAATAAAAAAAAAATAATAAAAACAACACAAATAAATAAAACATGAAAAATATTCATAAATATATATAAACAAACAACAATAAATGCCCATACAGCCGTTTATTCCTTAATACAGGCTTAATGGGGACATGATCATTCAACCTCATAGCTAGGTGTGCCCCCAACCTCAAGATCCACTCCAACTCAACCACCTCAGTACGAGTCACTATATCACCCCCTCGCAGACCTGGGCTGATCACACATCATACCTGGAAGACAAAGTTGTGTTCAGGGACAGTAGACAAAACATGTTTTGCTAAGGCACTAAAATCATATTACTTCTTCATGCAATACACGTGGTACCCAATTCTTTCTTTTAAGCTCCTGTTCATCTTACCAATGTAGAATTTATAACAACACTGACAATGTGCTAAATAAACCACATTCCTGGTGGAGCAATCAGCAGATGCCCTCAACTTCCCCAAGTAGCCCATGACAGGGTGCCTAAAGAACCTAGACTCATCTATAAACTGACAAAAATTACATTTATGACATTTAGATGGACCCATCAAAACTTGGGATCCAGGCATAACATGTCTAGGAAAACATAACTGTTGCCTTAAATTACTGTGGCACTTATATACAAATCTAGGGCCATCTGCTAATATACCAGAACATCTGCTGTCAGTCTGTAAAATATGCCAGTTCTTGGTAACTATATCTTTCACCATATTTACACCATGGGAAATTTTCAAAACAATGGGAGGACAACAATACCTATGAGGTGATCAACTATCACGCTCATTGGTTATTCTGGCACAAGCTTGATCAACTTCAACGTGGGTGTAACACCTGATGGCAAACTCTTTCTTCAAATCTGGCAAACTTCCTTCAAAGTCAGAAGTAGTACATGACAACCTCAAGACCCTGAAGGCTTGACCTCTCACAATGTTCCCAAATATATGTTGTGGATGCATACTCCGCCTATGGAGATATGACGGTCTACACAGTCCTTCCTATGCATCCTGGTCAGCATTCTGCCATTCTCCAGGGAGGGTGGCCTAATGGTTAAGGTGTTTACCTTACAAACACAAGGTGCAGGGTTTGAGTCTCACAAGGGATAAATTGGCTAGGCTTAAAATGGCTCACAAGGGCAGTTAGCTTAGTACTAATCTATGAACCTATGAACCTATGTTCACATCCAAGAAATCAACAGTGACTTGGGAACAAGTAAGAGTAAATTTCAAAAAATTACCACTATTATTTAAAGAATGAAAAAAACAAGTCAAGCTCTTCTTGTTGCCTTTCCAACCAATAAACATGTCATCAACAAAACATCTATATATGGCAATATGACCAATACATGATGGAATTCCCATTCTGACATCACCAAATTGGCGTAATAATTAGTGCAGGTGGTCCCCATAGCCATGCCAGATTGTTGCCAGTAACATTTATTCTGAAACATAAAAATATTGTGTTCAAGGACCCGCTCTAGAAGCATGCACGGAAATCAATATGCTTCATGTCAAATTTATTACTCCTAGCCAAAACTGCCCTGACCATACTAATGCTTTCCTGGTTAGGAACGCACATAAACAGGGATACAACATCTATTGTCACTAAAAATTGAATATCCGAAACATCCCCCTCAGTGGTCACATTATTTAAATCTCTCAAAAAGTTTTCAGTATCTTTCAATACAACTTCACTCATAGCTATTCAAAGTTGTTTGTCCAAATAAATAGACATAGCCTGAGTCAACCAACCACCCCCAGCTACAATCAGTCTAAACTGTGGAGTGTAGGGTGTTTGTGGATCTTGGGTAAGCTATGAATCCGAGGAATAACAGGAAATTCAGTAATAAAGTAATCAAATAGTTCCTTTTCATCTCCAGGAGGCTGTGGGTTGCAGCTTGTGGTTGACGTTTGCTGATGCTTGTGTATTAGAAAGAGACATTTGATGTTTTAGCCTGGATCTAGGGTAACAGGCTGAATAGAGCTGTGGTTTGGGATATTCTGGCAGAGGGTATTTTGTTTGTGCTTCTGCTGAGTGAGAGGTGAGAGGGTTGGAGGAGTTGTTGTCTCTTGTTGTGGCAGCTTGTTGGGAGTTTTTTTTTTTATCTGTTGCTCTCTGTTCTTTTCCTAGCTGCTGCCTCACTGAAAGGGAGGGAATTTAGGCTTGAAGTTGCAGTGAAGTGAAGCTTGACTTCAGGTGCATCGTGAGCCTCTGGTATGCAGTACAAACACACACACACACACACACACACACACACACACACACACACACACACACACACACACACACAATTGTTATGCAATGTATGATTTTATTAAATCTAGACATAAAATATATAACCTTCATATAAGATGAAGCAGTATGCTAAATTTAGATATTAAAGACAGGATTTAATAACATGTGTTTGTGTATAATAACACTACTGTCTTAACATGTCATAAATGACATAAACTATATTGAACATCAAGGGGAAGCATGATGATTTTCATATATAAATAAATATGCATAACAAGTCATGTAATTGCTTTAACTTGAATTGTAGCTTTTGTAGCCCATCTTGACCATATATAATATACCAAAATCGCTAATGTTTTATACATGACAGCAAACTGACAAAGTTGTTCAAGCAAAACAATAGAAGCCTGGACTTGAAATTTCACAGAATGTAACAATCATATTCTGAACAAATAGTATTAAATTGACAGTCGACAGTTTAATAACATGGGCTTGAGTATAATAACACTACTGTTTAACTTGTCATAAATGACATACACTATACTGAACATCAAGGGGGATCATGATGATTTTCTCATATAGGTAAATGTGCATAACAAGTCATAGAATTGCATCCTACTTTACTATGATTGAATTGCTTGTCATCTATCTTTCATGTAAATATTAATTGCTTATACAAAAAGTGGACTTTTATATTTTATATTTATATTGTATTATAACTCTGTCTAATCTACAATAGTAATATATCTGTTCAAAATAATATAAATATTGCTTATTCCTATTACAAATATTCTCCATATGATAATTCAATTTATGGACCTCAGATGTTCTGGATTGTCAAGGTATGAGTGATAATCTAATGAACTTGGTTTATCCATCAGATTAGGAATAATTTTCATTCCATGGCTAGTGTGGATCTTAGTTTTGTTAACATTTATTAATTTAAATTTGTTATTTCACAAAAACATTTTTAGTATGCCTGACCAAAATATTACTTTATTGGTAAACACTCAAAGTATAAAACATAATTTCCTTTAAAAACTGAAACATATACTTTATAGTTATCAGAGTAAAATGTTTAATAGTCACCATAAAACAAAAAATACATAGTCTAAATAACCTAAGACGGATTTAACTTTATTGTCTTTAAATACCCATGGCTTAAACAATCCTAGCAAGAGATCAAATCTACTGAAATATTTAAAACTGAACAAAGCAAAAATGATCTTCCTTCAAGAAACTCTTTTCAAAACAAATGACAATTACAAATGGAATCCTAAGGAATATATGATATTGGCGCAATCCACTTATAAGACAAAGACAAAAGGGGGTAATCATTTTATGGAAAACAAATGTGATCAACCCAGAAATAATTTATAAGTATGAAGATAAGGAAGGCTTTATGGCATTAGTAATAGTTAAATATAATAGCAGAATATGGAACCTAGCCAATCTATACTGGTTCCCAGGCATTGGATCAGTAAATGTTAAAAAAAAACTTGGATTTAATTTCCAATAATGATAAAGGCAACTTAATATTAGGTGGAGATTTTAACTGTATATTTGATATTTCTGAAACTACAAATAAAAGACTGCTGTGTACATCTGCTGTATCAAAAGCTTTAAACAAGTGGGTAGAATCATTTCATTTGTTGATACTTTCAAATTTAAAGAAGATAAATCTTTGTTGTTTTCCCATCAAGATCACAGATTTGGTACTCAAACTAGAATAGATAAAATATTTGCTACCCATGACTTACACTCTAAAATCATTAATTTCTCAGTCACTCCCTGCCCCTTTTCAGACCACAATTCATTGATACTAAAACTTCAAAATGGGTACAAACCATTAATCTTTAACACCAGAATTTAAGCATATATAACTAAAATAAGAGTTCAAACCCTGGTTATTATCTGAATTACAGTTCTTCTTAGATAATTACACCACAGAGATAAATGAAATAATGATATGGGACTCATTAAAAGCTTACATATATGGTAAAACCGTAACTTGGTATAAACAAATCAGAGAATGGGATTCTGAATTATTAGATCTACAATCCAAACTTTTGTCAGTAAAAGCTGAAATAAAATCAAAATCATTTGGAGATGAAAAAGAAAGTAGAAGTATTAAACAATAAATACAATAAAATTCTAAGACATAAAACTAGTTTAGCTTTAGAAAAACTAAAAATTAATACCTTAGCCACTTCTCCCAAATATCTACATAATTTATCCACAAGAATCAAAATACAACCAAAAACTAATAACATTAAAAGTATCTTCCATGAAAGGAAAGGGAAAAATGTCTCAGATATAGGTGACATTATTGATGCCTATAGAAATCACTATATGGAACATTTCCAAAGAGAAAATATACATATCTATCAATTAAATCTAGATGGAAAATGTTCTAATATAAAAAACCCAGAAAAAGTATCCTACAAAGAAATTACAGATAAAATAAAAGAGGGTAAAAATCATAAAGCTCTAGGTATAGATGGCATAATTATGGGAATATATAAACTTTGTCCTTCAAAGATACTATCTCCCTTCCATAAAACTGTATTAGAAATTCAGTCACAGGCTTTAATACCACCCTCTTGGAGATATTCCTTAATGGCACCAATCCAAAAGGAAAGCAAATCCCCAAACCTCTGTACCTCATATAGACCTATATCATTATTAAATAATGACTATTAGATATGTATGACAATATTAACTAACAGAATGAAAATACCACTATCCAAAACAATAAATAATGATAAAACTGTATTTATATATCATAGACACACACATGACAATATTAAAAGGATAATTTCTCTTATAGATTATATTAATAAAGAAAATAAAGAAACACTCATAATTGGCTTAGATATAGAGAAAGCCTTTGATTCCCTAAATTGGGACTATTTATTCAAAATTCTGGTGTTATTTGAATTTCCTCCTTCCTTTATTCATCTGCTAAAGAATATATATATATATATATATATATATATATATATATATATATATATATATATATATATATATATATATATATATATATATACACACACACACACACACACACACACACACACACACACACACACACACACACACACACACACACACACAAATAATTTAGCATATGTTAAGCTAGGTCCTTTCACCTCTGAATCTATACATATAACAAAATGTACTGAACAAGGATATCCCATGTCACTGATTCTATTTGCTTTGGCTATTGAAATATTGGCAGAGTCAATACATAACAATACAAAAATCAAAGGAGTAGATGTTTACGAACAATACAATTTTGAAGTAATGCTCTTTGATGACATATTATTAACATTATCCAATACAAAAGAGACATTAGAATAATTAGATATTTTAATTGACACATTTTACAGGACTTCAGGACTCCTTTTCAATAAATCAAAATCAAAATTGTTATTTTTAAATAAAAAAAAAGAATTGCAGACGAAGGGGAATCACATTATAGGGAAACAAGAATCTACCTTAAAATATCTAGGAATTGAGTTATGCAAGGATAATAATGAATTAGTCTAAAAAAACTACAATAATATCATCAATACAATTAAAATCTCTGTGGAAAAGTGGAACAAAATATTATTAACATTTGAAGATAGACTACAGTTAATAAAAATGGTTTTACTACCCAATATTCTATATATAGCTTTGGCAATACAACTGTTACCAGAAAGGAATATACTCAAAAGAAATAAAGTCATGCCTAATAATTTTTTTATGGTTTCCCAAAATAAACAGAATAGCATTAATGCATCATATCAGACCATGGAAACAGGGAGGATTAAACTTTCCTGATATAGAAACATATATAAAATCATCAATATTTAAAACAATCTCAGATTGGATAAGCCCAAATTATTCTGCAAACTGGAAAGAATTACTAACTGTAATATCAATAAATTAATTTGATTTACAAAAAAAATTTTCAAATAACAAATGAAAACAATTTGCCATGTCACATATATTATGTATTAGTATGCAATATAACATAACTAAGCCCACTAAAACTCGTATGATTAATTACATTGACTCATTTAGGAAAATTATTAATGCAAATATAGATTTAAAAATCTGGTTTGATCTTTTAACACCATTCATAGTTACAAAGAGCTATCCACATAAAATATACAGAGAAATAATTCCTGGGAACAGAAAGGATTTGTTTGTTGGTTTCGATGCATCAAAGAATTAAAAGTTCTGGATATGCAAACAATAGAAACCACATACAAAATTCCTCAACAAGATTGGCTAACTATGCAAAGCATTCTGACATATTCACAAGATTTATGCAGAATAATTAGTAATATTAGAAATACCGAAACTTAAGAAATGCCTATATGAAATCATATATAATGATTATGACATGGGAAATAGTATTTCGAAATTTTACAAAATATTGATAAATTATAAAACAATACCCAAATCCTTAAATTGTGGTATTCCTTGCCTGTCTCTTATTTCCACTTATTTACTTCACCTGCTCCCTTTTCTGGCTTCATATAAACATCTCTCTCTCTCTCTCTCTCTCTGTCTGTCTCTCCTTACAGTCCTTTAAACACATTCAAATGTCCAAAAAAACCCAAAGCAACTGCCAGCATACAAGAACATGGAGAGTGGAACCCCATACAAACCAGTAAAAGCCACTGCAAGTTCTACTTTTATCAACAGACTGTGAGCAATGTAGGCCTATTATAATCTTCTCTCTGTGATACTCCTACTGATTCTTTTGCTGTACACACTACTGGACCCCCCCCCCCCTTTTCCTCCCATTTACTGTAACAAATATATATGTTTTTCCAAGGCTTTGCATTTATTTTATATTTTTATATTTTATTTATCTTGTATATCACATTTCTTTTACATTCTTATATTTTATTCTCCCGTTTATTGTAACAACTATATACAGTTTCCCAAAGCTTTACATTTATTATATATTTTACTTCCCTGATGTTCTACTAAATCTGTTTTTGAATTCACATAGATAAACAGACACCTTTAGGTACTGACCTGGGCTAGCTGGTTGATTGTTTTTCTCTTCTCACAGCCTTTTCCAAGTCCTGGTCCATAGTTCCCCCCCCCATTTTCTTGTTCTCCTAACATAATTTTAGTGTAAGTTTCCTAGCCCTGTCAAACCTGTTTTCTCACAGCTTTCTCCAAGCCCTTGCTCTTAGCCCCACTTTCTCTTGCTCTCCTAACATAATCTTATTGTAAGCTTCCCAGCCCTGTCAATGCTGTCTATTCCTTCCCTCTTCCTCTTGAGAGTTTACTTATTCCTCCCCTGAGCTGTGACACCATCTTTAAATACTAAAAAGCTCTGCCTGACTACACTCTGTTTCTGTCTGTCCCACGGGCATCCCTTAGTAGTGTGCACTTACTGCATGTCCCTTTCTAAACCCCCATTATTTTTTTACTTCTCAGTCAACTATAGCTCCCCATTGGTGCATAAATAATAAAAACAAACAGAAAGGTAACATTCAAACCAAAAGGATGGGCTGCCCTATTTCGGTAGTTGCTAACCTTCTCACTGATTTTTTTTCTGTTTTGCGACTGCTGCCCCTCCTGGAATGTGTAACCCACTCCATTCACCCTTCACGCACACTCTGCTCTCCGACACTGTCCCCAAATTCCACCTGCCCCCACTAACTGTAATTTTATACATCCCCTGACTCCTCCCCATCCAACACCTCTCCAATCACAATACACCTAAGCCAAACCCCACCCACTTGTAGATCTACATCACTCTAAACATCCACCCCTCCTACAGTGCTCTACATAACATCTCTCCCTATAACACCATTTACCCTACTAATCTCGCTCTCATCTCTTATCTATCTCACACTTTTTCCCAACCCTTGTCATAACTCTCACACACACTCCACTACATCTTACCATCAACCTCACTTCTCATCCTACTCATCCATCTCACATGAACTCTTTACCTCTAACCCAATCTATTTCTTCAAACCAAAACTGTTCCCAACCCAACCCCCTGTACTCCACTCTTAAATGTGGTACCAGAAAATCACTACTCTCACACAACCCAAGCTACCCTTGCCCAACACACTGCCTCACTCTTCTACTTCACCACATCTCTCACTAGCCGGCAACATCTACCCCAATCCTGGACCCATCTCTAATATCAGTCTCACCAAACCCTCCACACCTTACAACACTTAATGCACAAAGTCTAAAAAACTAAATCCCTACTTCCATGCCTGGATCTCCCATAACCACCCCAACATTACCGCCATTTCTGAAACCTGACTGAAAACCTATATAAAAGATAGCGAAATCCTACCACCAGGTTTCCAAATAATTCGCAACAACAGAGCACACAAAAAGGAGATGGAGTAGCAATAATCTACCCTACCTCCCATACCATAATTCTCTTCTCCAATAAAATACCAACCTTTGCCAATGCTGAAATTATAATAGGTTTACTAAAAATAAACAGCCACAAGTCCATATGTATCACTGCTGTCTATATTCCCCATGGTGATAATATCAAAACTCTTGAAAACATCCTGTCCTGGTTCTCCCCCAGTATATAAAATGAAACCTATATACTCGGTGATGCCAACATCAACTGGAATACTATTAACTCTGAAGCCCTGTCCCACACAATCAACCTATACAACTTCTCCCAACTAATACAATCTCCAACTAGACCAAATAAAGATGGTACCTCTGGTATCATAATTGACTGGATCATAACAACTTACCCAAACCTTATCACCAAAGCTGGAACATTACCTGATCCTCTCAGCAATCATCTAGCAGCCTTCACTGACCATCTCCCATCTCCACTGCATAAACAACACCACTACATCCAAACCCACAACCTCTCCTCTTTCAACCCTCTAACTTTTTCCAAATGCTTAAAGCATACTGACTGGTCCCCTCTAAAAACCCTTCCTCTAGATAATGCCATTTCCTCCTTTAAGCACTCATTCCTAACCCTTCTCAATCAGCAAGTCCCTGCCCATGGTTATAAAAAGAAACTAAACTAGCCTTGCACCAAAGGGACAAAAAATGGAAATAATATCAAAAACCTGAAAAACCTTAACACCCTCCTAGAGTATAAGCAACTACAAAACTCCACAAAAAAACTAATAATTAAAGACCGCAAAGCCCACTACTCCAAACTCCAGTCCTTGCACTCAACAAATCCAAAAAAATTCTGGGACTCCATCTCATCTATGCTGAATCCTGGCAACAAAGAAAACATCTGCCCAGACCCCAACCTCTCCAACCTTGAAACAGCCAGTCAATTTAACTCATTCTTCATAGACTGCATAGCTAAACTATCATCCTCTTTTCCACCCCCTCCTCCCCCAACCACCATCCCAGTCTTCAACCTTCCTCCACATCCTTCTGCCTCAAGCCCATCCCCACAAGCACTATAAAAAGACTTCTCCTCAAACTCAAATCCTCTCGCAAGGCACCCGACAACCTTCCACCCACCTTCCTCAAACAATCTGCAGACAACATTGCCTATCCCATCTCTGTTCTTATAAATAGATCCATACAAGAATCATACGTCCCTTCTATCTGACGCCATGCTTACATCATCCCCCTCCACAAAGGTTGCAAAATACTGATACCACCAACTTCAGCCCTATTGCCATCCTTTCCCCTCTTTCTAAAATGCTAGAGAAAACAATACAAGCACAACTCATGGCACACCTAACACTAAACAATCTCCTATTCCCTACCCAACATGACTTCCACCCTGGCCACAGCACCATGACTGCCCTTCTTTCCTTTCTTGAAACCATAAACCTCGAATGCTACTCAGGCAAGTTCGTATCCACACAATTCCTAGATCTGTTAAAGGCCTTTGACACCTTCTCACACACCCTACTTATATCCCAAGTCTCCACCCTACACCTCTCTCCCACCACCATTGCCCAGTTTTCCAGCTACTTTTCCAACTGCCAACAAGCTGTCCAATGGTTAAAATCAACTTCCCCCTTCCTTCACACACCCACAGGTGTCCCACAAGGTTCTGTTCTTGGCCCTCTTCTCTTCAACTTATTCATTAACAACTTTCACCAATCCATCCCAGACTCATCTATCATCCAATATGCAGATGACTTAACAATCATCTGCTTAGCCTTCTCCCCCTCTGAGCTCCTAGCAAAAACCCAACTAGCCTTCTCCAAAACAGAAAACTGGATGCAGTCTAACCATCTGGCACTAAATGCAAATAAAACCAAACTAATGATTTTTCCCCTACCAAAAACTCCATTGACAAATCCACATTCACCATACAGAGCCAAAACAACACCTTCCTTGAAATAGCTCCCAACACCAAGCTTCTTGGCATCATTATTGATGAAGAACTAAAATTTGATACCCACATCCACTCCACAATCAAGAAAATTCTCCAAAAGTTAGGTGTCCTCTACAGACACAACCACTTACTAAGCCCCTCTACCAGTCAAACTCTTGTATCCACCTTCCTGCTTAGCTCCCTTGTGTATGTTGCCCCTCTTTTCACCAATCTCTATCTGGGCCTTTGGTCCAAACTTGAATCCTGCTACCACAAGATCTCCAAATTTGCAACCAATTGAAAAAACTCATCCCACCACTGCCACTCCTCCTCACCCTCAACTGGCTTGAACTACCTAACTACCTCAGTTACCTGCAACTCACCATTGCCCACAAGCTCATCTTTAAACCTGCCAACTGCCCAGCTCTTGCTACTTCCTTAAAGCCTTACATTCTCAACTGCTCACTCAGATCCAAAAACCAAAATCTCCTTCAGGTCCACAAACCTGCACGACCTCCTGGCCATCTACTGCTGTCCCACTTCTTAGCTAAACAGTGGAACTCTCTCCCCACACACTTACGCAACCTACCTAACCATACAAATTTCAAATCTCAGCTACTCTCTCATCTTTCTTCCAAATGGGAATGCCCTTGCCACACTCCATCTTAAACTCCTCCCCCATTCTGCCTTGCACTAACTCATCCAACTACCTCTACTATTACTTCTTCCCACCCAAAACAATCCCTACTAAAAACTAATTTTCTCTCTAATATCTGTTATACTATACTCTCTAATATCAAATATACTATTAACCCTCTCCATGCATAATATTTTCCTAACCTACTAATGGCTAGTAGCTATATATATTGAAATGTTAAATCTACAACTGAGGTTATAACAAAAATAATCACTTTATATAAATGTTGAAATTTCTGTATTGAATTATGTCTTTTCATTTTTGTAACATTGTGACAAGCCAATTGCAAATAGCATGGAGCGTATCTGTAAATGTTTAAGTAGCTGTATGAACTATGTCCTTTTGTAATATGTGAAATGTAACTTGCAATTATTGTGGAGCATTTCCCCCTGGGCCTCCACTGAAAACAGGCTCTTCTTGGCCCAGTGGACTTCCCCGATCATCAAATTTAAATAAATAAATAAATAAATAAATATTGGAATTATATAACAAAAGGACACTCATTACAGCTAACTGAAGAAATTAAATCAAATATTTTATCATCAATAAAACATAACATCCTTTACACGATACTGGAAAGTTTTTAATTGGAAATGCTTGCACAGAGCATTCTTAACTCCAGATAGAATTATTAAAATTAATTCTTCCACAAAGGGAATATGTTGGAGACATGAGCAAATTCACAATGCAGATTGGAATCACGTTTTTTCTAACTGTGTTCAAATTAAGCCATTTTGTAATGGTATTAAAAACTTTTTACAAGCTTTATTTAATGAATTGTTTAATTTAGCTAAAGCTCTGGTATTATTAAATTTGCACGAAGGTCCTCATTTGAATGAGTCAAATATGTATCTAGTTTGGACAATACTTGCAATCTTAAGAAAGTGTATAACAAGAAGATGGAATACAAACACAATACCAACTTTAGAAGACTTCTACAGCCTACTGAAGACCACAGCATTGTTGGAAATTAAAATTAAATAATTAAGGATTCATCCTAATCCATTTATTAACAATCCATGGAAAAAGTCTTATCATTGACTGACACTTTATAATAACTGAACAGATACACTCTGATAACTGGATTGTTATACCTTTAAAGTAATTGCATATATTGAGCTCTGTCATAGTGTCAGGCTGATGTAAATAGTGTACATAGTTATTTAAGATGTTATATACAAATACCATGTAATTTATTCAACTGTATTTGAAAAATAAAAAAAAAAAATTGAGAGGAGACCCAAGGTGGTATTTATACTACTAGGGAAAATTTGGACATGGCATAATTATGCAGGTTGATGCATTCTAATAGCAACCTGTTTTGCAAGCTGGTACTTATAATATTACTATATGTTACTTTACAAACACACTGGCTGGGGTTCATATGCAACAGCACATATTTTTGAGAAGAATGTTGCATGAAGAGCTGCACAGCTAATCACATATGTATTAGGCATTGAATAGTGCTGACATACCAAGAAAACAAGCACATAATTAAAAAGGGCTTTGTGATATTGGGATAAACAGTGCTAGGCTGTTTGATGGCAGAAGTAATACCACAATAGCACATGTGACTGATGTGATTAGGTTCATAGGTTCATATGTGTTTCCTAGACTAATGACCACAAGGGCCTTTTAAAGCCTAGCCATGCATCCCAAATCTATGACAAGTTCTGATACCCTTGATAAGTGTAAGCACAGGACTGCGAGATGAAACATTTACAAGCTGGGGCCTGGGAGACGAACCATTAGAGATAGAGGTGCCAAAGCAGGGATGAATTTCCTCTTCCCCATCCAATTTTCCAGATTGCACTTGAATTGGGTTAGGGAGGAGCTCTGCTTTACATGGATGGAGAGCCTATTCCAGAGACAAGTAATCGATGGGATACATACCTGTCTCTCCAGCAGGTCCTATGTATATCACAGGTAAGGTTTTAAGTCTTTACAATGGGTAATTCTAGTGCTATTTGTTTTGCAGATATGCAGGAGGTCCATCAGAGTGGTGTCTGATAATGCCCTGTATGTTAGGCATAGATCTCCCCTCAAAAGCCTGTAGGACATAAAATACAGGGATAGAGCCTTGCCGTGGTCTTCATAGGACATTTTACTTAAGCCCTGTATTCTTTTAGTGAGGAACCTCTGTGGACATTCCAGTTGTTGGATATGCCTGGTTAGGTACATACCAAAGGGGCATTGTACTCAGTGATAGGTCTGATGAATGCCAAATACAGTGGAACAATGACTTCCTTGGACTTAGATGCCATATCTTTTTTATAAGTTGTGCAACATAGAATGATTTCCTCACTACTGTAAACAACTGATGGGCAAAGGCTAGATTACTATCTATGTGTGTCCCTTGGTAAGAGACAACCATAAAGTGATCACTTTGGAAGTCACCATCTCCCCTGACTCCACCCTTGGCCAGGGTAAAGCAAAAAAAAACTTTTCCAAAGCTGACTGAACATCCTGAGAGCAGGTATAAGCAGCATCACAGCTGCCATCCTTTCAGTTTGAACTAGCACTAATGTCCAAGCCTACACCAAAAAACTATATGAGCACCTACATAGCTGCATGGACTCAACAATAACTGACAGGACCAAATCATCTTCCTCAAGGAAGAGTAAACCTGTTTGGTGGACAGCAGCAATAAACAAACATTATAATAAAAGGAAACAATTGCTGTCCAAGACCAAGAAAGAGCAGGTGACAAGTTGGAAGCAATCTCTCATTTGTCTGAAAAAGCAGATAAGGTCACTAGTGAAATCCTCTAAGGCTAGCTTCAAGTCAAAATTGGCCACATCCACTAAGGACAATCATAAGGTCTTCTTTACATACATCCACAATCTCAAAGTTAACACCCATATCTGCTCTAAAATGATGGTCAAGAACATCACATACACAAACCCATAGATATAGCCAACCTACTGGCATATAGGTTCAGTGAAAACTCCGTCCCTCTGTCCCCCTAATCAGTAAACCAGGACATCCCCAGCACCTGACCCCTCTCCTCATTACCAAGGAGCTGGTCTTTAATGCCCTCTCAAATGCAAAAAATACAGCCTCTATGGGACCCAACAACATCCCTAGCTGCATCCTACATGAACTCAGGCATGAGCTCTCAGCACCATTAGGCACCATATTCAACCAAAGCCTGAGCACTGGCTTCATCCCAGCTGAATGGAGGACAGTCACTGTCATCCCTCTGCACAAAGGTGGAGCATCTACCGACCCAAGCAATTATAGGTTCATCAGCCTAACAAGCCTGATCTGCAAGACCATGGAACACATTATCATGATCCTTATAAACAAGGACATTGGCAACCTCCAAATGCTTGATGCCACATAGTGGGAGATCATGCCTGTTAAATGTGGTCGACTTCTACGAGACAGTCACCAAAGCCATGAACCTATCTTGACCTAGCCAAAGCCTTCATCACTGTTCCCCACTCAGGCATACTAGATAAACTCTCCCAGCTAGGCATCAATCTGTATGTTACCAGATGGGTAGCTAACTGGCTTACTGATAGAACCCACTCAGTCAAAATAGGGGAAGCCACCTCTAGCAGTAGACCCGTAATGAGTGGTGTACCCCAAGGATCAGTCTTGGAGCCTCTACTGGTTGGGATATACAGCTCTTTGGTGCAGGCCAAGACCAGGGATCTGTGGCTGACTAAGTTTGCAGATGACTGCAAACTGGGTGCTGTCTTAAATTCCACTAGTGATGTGAACATCCTTCAAGAGGGCCTTACCCAAACTAATGATGGTGCCAGAAGCATGGCCTCAAACTGAATGACAGGAAATGAAGCATTATTCCCTTTGGAGAAAATGGCATCCCCACTAATTATCACATTGATAACAATGTACTAAATACGCAATCAGCCATGTGGGACTTGGGCACCCAGGTTGATAGCAACCTGACTTTTGACCATCACATTGCCTCCATTGTATGGAGGGCTTTCTACATGGCCCACCTCATAAATAAGGGTATTTCATCCCAGGAACAAGTAGGTCATACCATCCATTCACATCCTTCTCAGACCCATTATCGAGTACAATGCTCCCTTCAGCATGTACCTTGCCAAACACATGCAGCAGTTGGAGAGGTCACAGAGGTCCAAGGTCTTAAACACCAGTTCTATACAGGTAGGCTAAAAGCCCTGTCCCTCTACTCAGTCTTATACAGACTGCTCAGAGGTGAACTGTGTCTGGCATACAAGGCCATTTCAGACCCAGTTTTGATGTAATTGCTGCATATCTGTAAGTCAAACTCCACTCATGCAACCCACAAACAAGGCCTCAATCTGATGTGTGATATTAATAGAACTTGTTGGCGGGAAAGATTTGTGTCCCAAAGACTCCCCATTTTGTAGAACAGACTCCCTCTCCATGTCAAGCAGAGTACCTCACTAGCCCTCTTTAAATGGAACTGGGACAACTGGATGGGAAACAGAAAATACACCCCTGGGATCCCACCTGTGTCCCTGCTGGACAGGGAAATAGGTTCTGACTTTTTGGGAACATGGGCAAAATTCTTGGCTAGGCTTATAAGGGCGTCTGGGCAAATAACCTAGTATCATCCTATGAACCTATGACCCTAAGTCCCTGACTACTGAGTAAACTCTAAAAGGTGTGTTGTCAACATGATAGTTACCAGGGGTGGATGACTCCCCAAAGAATACTATTATGCATTTCTTGGCATACAGTTTTAGTCCATGGCTCTGATACCAGTTGTTTGTCTGTGTCAGCCCCTCCTGGAGGACATTTGTGTCAGTGTGGGATTCCATGATGGCTCCTAATTTGCAATCATCTGAGAATTTAGTCAGCCAGAGACCACTGACATTGGCCTTGACTTCAGAGAAGTAAATGCCAAAAAGGACTGGTCCAAGGACTGATCCCTGAGGGACTCCACTTATGACTGGCTTCTTTGTATAGGTAGATTCTTCAGTTCTAACTTCCTGGGTCCTGTCTGTGAGCCATTTGGCTATCCACAAGGTAACATGCGAGTTTGTACCTAACCTCTTGAGTTTGTCAACAATGCCCGAATGGGGTATTGTATTAAATGCCTTGGCCAGGTCAAGGTAGTCAAGGTAGGCAGTATGAACCATTTTGCCCTCATCCATTGCTTTGGTGACCTCAAAGAAATCCACCAGGTTGAGTAGGCATGATCTGCCCTTGATGAAACCAAACTGGGTTGGGTCCCATGTCTGAAGGTTTACTATATCACTGTTGATCATTTCCATGATAATTTTTTTCCATGGCTTTACATATAAGACTGATGAGACTTATGGGTCAGTAGTTTCCAGGGTCTTTAGATAGCCCACCTTTGTGCAGAGGGATGACTGTTGCTGTTCTTAATTCATGAGGCATGAAGCCTGTTTGGAGGCTATAGTTAAATAGCAATTTATTGGCCCTGATAAGTCATGTTTCATGCTATTTAGAAGGCATCCTGGGATATTGTCTGTGCCCACTGATGCAGTGTTCTTGGCCTTAGAGAGACCATTAATGGCATGTTCCCTAGTGATAGCAGGGGAGTTATATTTGATGTTATTTCCTGAGGGAAGGTTGAGGGGGAGAGAGGGGTAAAGTTGGAGCTGAATTTATCAGCCAGTAGGTTTGCTATATCTTCTGGCTCAGTATAGGTGGTTCCATTTACAATGAGCTCGGCACACAACTGTGTATTGCCTTTAACGTTGTGGACATAGCTAAAGTATGCATTGTGGTTGTCCTTGGACTGGGAGGCTAAATTCACCTCAAATTTGGTTTTGATAGACTTTATTTGTCCTCTGAGATGTTTGTTTAGTTGATGAGAGTGCTTTTATCCTGCTGGGTGCTGCACCTCCTAATTTTTGCCATGATTTTCTTCCTTCTGTTATACAGCCTAATGATTCTGTGATTCCACCAGGGTGGCTTGTTGTTTGAGTTAGTTCTGTACTTCTTCCTGGTGGGTACAGCTGCCTCTATGCAGCAATTAACATGCTTGTACAGGGTTTCTGTGAATAATTCTGCATAGGCAGCAGTGTTTTCAGGGTTTATGGGGGCTTGAAATTTTGCCAGGTTATCACTTAATAGCAGGAGGTTAGCCTTAGAGTAGTTCCTAAATATTCCAGGTTTAGCTGAGGGTCCAGGTTTTATTTTTACTTCAAAGGAGATGATTTTGTGGTCTGACCTTACCAGGGAAGACATTACAGTAGGGGATATGTAGCACTCTCACATATTAGTGAGGACCAGATCCTGTATAGCTGCACCCCTGGTTGTTGTATTGACTATATGGATCAGGAAGTTTGTGTTTACAAAATTCAACAATCTTTGTGCCTTTACATTTGGGTGTGGTATAGGATTCCCAGTTAATAGTGCTGGCAGTCATCAAATATTTTTGGTAATATTTCTCTGGCTTTGTGATTTGTGCGGAGCAACTGGGGATTGGAATACCTGAATGTCTGTCAACTTGTTTGTGTGGACTCTGAAGGCGAAATAATATTAAACAGCCATCAGACGTTGTGGCTATAATTGCTGGGTGAGGGCTGTAGTTGGCTGGATGAGAGTAATTAATCATGTTGTCAGTTTAAACAGTCACTATCTGGCTTTGCAGGCCTGGATGGACTAATTAACTGGACCCATACCTCTCAACTACCCAGATTTTTGCTTCATATTTTGGTCTGTTACTCAAACTGTATATTTTTAGCAAATCATTAAGTATTGAAATCACTAAACAATGGCAGACATTTGAGTTTGACGTCATATCCTTCAGAAAATGCATAGCAATGCAAATCCTATTGCATTAAGCAACTTTGTTCACTTATAAGAGCAATATTTAAAATTTGTTTCTTATTTTTGTCCTTTCCTCCTCATTATTCATAGGTTCATAGGTTCATACTAGACTATCTGCCCTGGGGAAATTATAAGCCTAGCCCGATTCTGTATGGCTTACGCCACCCCTTGATTTGAGTATACTGTGCCCTTTTTAAGGTTTAGTTTACTGTGCCTCTGTCTAATAGTGACACGGGAGTAATCCCTGGGACAAACCTACGATCCCCCATCCACTTATCTAGATTCTTCTTGAAGAGATTCAGTGAGGTGCTCTGCCTCACATGAACTGGAATTCTATTCCAGAGCGAAGGGAGCCTCTGGGTTATGAACCTGTCCCTCCAGCAAGTTCTATTTATTTCTGTGCTGAGGTTCAAGTCCCTCAAGCGTATGGCTCTAAGGGATTTAGATTTACTGAGGTGGAGCATGTCCATTAATTCTGGATTTGACATAGCTTTGTATGTCAGGCATAGATCGCCTCAAGTAGGTGGTATGCAACTGAGTAGAGCTGGAGTTTTTTTAACCGAGCAGCATATGGCATCTGTTTGAGACCCTTGATCCTCTTGGTGAGATACTTTTGGGGTCTTTCTAATTGCTGCAGGTGTCGGGTAAGGTACATCCCAAAAGGGGCATTGTATTCTATGGTGGGCCTGATGAGGGATGAATAAAGGCACGATTACCTCTCTTGATCTAGATGTGAAACCCTTCGTGATGAGGTGGGCTATGTAGAAGGTCTTTCTAACCACTTTGGCAATGTGGTTTTCAAAGGAGAGATTGCTATCAACTTGGGTCCCCAGGTCCCTAATAACTTTCTCTGTACTTAATGGGTTTCTGCCTATGTGGTAATTTGTGGGCACATTGTTTTGCCAAAGGGTATGACTATACATTTTTTGGCATTTAGCTTTAAACCATGGCACTGGCACCAGTTATCTGTTTCTGTGAGACCTTTTTGAAGGATGTTTGTGTCAGCTGGAGAGTTGATTATGGTGCCCAGTTTGCAGTCGCTGTGAACTTGGTGAGCCATAGTCCTCCCACGCTTGCCTGTACCTCGAAAAGTATATGCCGAACAAGAGTGGTCCCAGGACAGAACCCTGTGGGATGCCACTTGTGACCGGTTTCGAGTCTGACATGGCTCCAGCAACTCTCACTCTGTGGGTTCTGTCTTTGAGCCAGTTTGCGACCCATCTTGTGACATAGGGGTTTATATTTAAGCTGGATAGCTTATCTATGATGCCCGAGTGGGGTATTGTGTCAAATGCCTTTGCAAGGTCCAGATAGGCTGTGTGGACTACCTTCCCTTCATCTATGGCTTTGGTGACTGTTTCAAAGAAGTCAACCAGGTTCAAAAGGCAGGATCTGCCCTTGACAAAGCCGAACTGGGTAAGATCTAGTGTCTGTAGGTCCCCAATGTCTTTGTTTATGAGCTCCATGATGATCCTCTCCATAGCTTTGCAGACTAAGCTAGTCAGGCTTATGGGGCGATAGTTTCCAGGGTCCGTAGAGGCTCCACCTTTGTGGAGTGGGACCACTGTTGCTGTATGCCATCCTGTGGGCACATATCCTGTAGTGAGGCTGAGATTGTATAGCTGTTTTATTTGAGGGATTAGTTCCTCTTGTAGTTCATGTAGGATGCAACCTGGGATGCCATCTGGTCCCATGGAAGCAGTGTTTTTTGCTTTGGAGAGGGCAGCCTTCACCTGAGCATCTGAGATGTTTGGGAGGCAGCCCTCTGCTGGGATAGATACTTGCTCTTTGGGGGTGGAGATGTTTGCACTGAACCTGTCTGCCAGGATATTGGCAATGTCTGTGGGTTCAGTGTATTTGTTGTTGTTTAGAATCCACTCAGAACAAGTCTGGGAGTTGCATCCCAGGTTTCTAACATAACTGAAAAAAGCCTTATGATTGTCTTTGGTGTCCTGTGCAATTTTTCTCTTGAAGCTGGCCTTGGAGGATTTTATGAGGAATCGTAATTTTTTGCTAGTACTGATCAGAGATGCCTTCCCTATTAGGGATTTTGCTCTATCATGTAGTAGCTTCCTCCTTCTGTTGTACAGTTTATTTATGGTAGGGGGTCCACCAGACTGGACGCCTGCCTTTGGATGATTGGGTCTTGGTTTTGTTTGGGATAGCATGATCCATGAATTCCTGGAGATGTCCGTAGAATGCATTTATATAGGATTCTGCAGTTTGGGCTGTAGTTTCCACTGGCCCTGAGGCCTTGAAGGATTCCACTTCGGTTTTGAGAAGTGAGAAGTTCGCTTTTGAGAAGTTTTTCACTGTGGTTTTCTGGGTTGGGGGTGGGGTCGGGATGTGGACATCCAGTGAAATTAATTTATGGTCTGATCTTACCAATGAGGGATATATTTCTGGTGTGGAGCATAGAGTCCCCATGTTGGTAATGATCAGGTCTAGTATGTTGTCCCCTCTTGTGGGAGTGGTGACTAGTTGTTCCATAGCATTTGAGTTTATAATTTCCAGGAATCATTGGGCTAAGGTGCTGGGGCTTGAGTAGTGCTCCCAGTCAATGTTTGGGTAGTTGAAGTCGCCCAATATAATGGTGTTCAGAGAGATCTTCATGTTCTCCAATGTTTTCAGGAAAGCCGAATGGGATTCCTGACTTTGAGAGGGTGGTCTGTAGGATGCTATAAACTGAAAAGCAGTCTTGCCCACTGTTAGTTGCACATGGATGGTTTCCGATACTTCGTGCAATGCCACTAACCTGGAGGTGTGGATATCCTTGATAAATATAGAAACTCCCCCTCCTTTTGTGGTTCGGTCCGGGTTTTGGGGCCGAAAAGCATGATACAAGGTATAGCCTGGTAGTGCTGGGGTGCTCTCTGGAGCCTTGAACCAGGTTTCTGTCACTGCACAGATATCGATGTTCTCCATACTGAGGAGAGCTTTGAGTGCATGCATCTTGAGGTTAAGACTTCTGGCGTTTAGCAGCATTATCCTTAGTTTCTTGTTCCTTGTGCTGTCTGTGGGGGTGGGTTTAACTTTTGAGCCTTGCCTAAAAAAGGCACTATATCCGAAAGTCCAGTGGTGACAAGTGCAAGCCGTCCCTAGCAAAGCAACGTGGCTTGTCGAGCATGTCATCCCAGGCTGACAGACACTGGATCCCCTTTGAATGACACCAAAATTTTAGCCAATTGTTAAAATCGATCATTTTGTCTTTGTACTGTGACATCATTCTAGGTGAGGGTAAGATGCTGCTCAAGGTCAGGGTCATACCAGCCTGGGCTTCATGATCAGAGAGCTCCTCTATGTCTCTTTTCATGTAGTCCAGAGAGGTACATCTCAGGTCATTCACACCAACATGTACAATGACTGAGTCATATTTGTATTTGCTTTGGAGTGACCTGAGTGCTTGCGTTATGTGTCGGATCCTAGCACCCGACAGGCAGCTCACCGTGACCTTCTCTTTATTCAGCCTGGTGAGCGGGACATCAGTGTGTCTGACAATAGAGTCACCTATAACAAGAGTATCAGGTGCGTTATTCAGCCTTAAGGGCTGTAGCTGCTTGGCACACTGACTTTGTGGGTTATGTGTTGTGTGTGTTTTGTTTTGAGGTAGCGTTTGCTTGGATGTCTGCTTTGGAGGTCTCTGTTGCTTAGGTAGATTTTTATTTAGAGCCTCTGAGTATGTTTTTGTGTATTTATGTGTTTGGTTCGCTGATGTGGTGGGACTATGTGATACTGGAATTGTGTTGTGTGAGGTTACCTTCTCCTCCTGACTGGTTACATCAGTTTTGAGATGAGAGAGCTCAGCCTCCAGTTTGGCTAAATAGTTGCATCTCTCACATATATTTGAACCTGTTTGGAGGAGGAGAGGGTTGTCCGTTTTTGGCTTTGTCCAGATTTCTTGCTCTAAGTGGCTTTGAGATATACCCAGAGTAGGCATAATTTTCTCTTGTCTTCTGTGATGGAAAATGACCACCTGCCTGCTGCTGTTTGCTTATTATTTTGGCTTTGAAGAGCTAATGTAATTACATGAAACAACATGTAATATTTGAATGTGTGGAAACTGTAACAAAGGTGAAATTCATTCCATGGTCATCCTCTTTTATCACAATCAGATGTCTGAATTGTACAAAGAAATGGCTATAACTGCTTGGTGGGGGTTGTATGGCTGAAAGTTACTGACCATGTTGTCACTTGCTCAGTTTGACAGTCATCTCTTATTTTTTTGAGAGATAAATGCATCATTGAATACCCAGACCAGAACTTCTGGGGTCTGGTGGCTCTCACAAAAAGGCAGTAAAAGTATGTTTTGACATGGGCTTAGTAATCACCTCTGCCCTGAACCCAACCTAGTCTAAAACCAACACTGCACATAGGTATCCTCAGAAAGTTGCTGTACTTGTGTGGGAGGATGGGAAGGATGTAATTATTTCTTTAATATTCCTCCCAAACCTCAGAGGTGACTATATTTTGTACTGGGCTGGGGGAGGATGTCATTATTTCTTTAATATTCCTCCCAAACTTCAGAGGTGACAATATCTTGTATTGGGCTGGGGAGTGGTCATTATTTCTTTAGCTTCCCTCACAAACTTCAGAGGGGTGCATAGAGAGTCACTCTAGCTTGTATAGGAGCACTGTACTGTCTAGAAATAACAAATTGGAAACATTATTGTAATTATTTTGTTTTATTTTCCTCACAATCATACATCTGATACATATACATGTGGCTATCTTTTGGAGAGAGCAAATAAGCATTCTGCATATATATGTCTGGTAGCAAATACATTATATTTTATTTGATTTTTTTTCAATTTTGTCCCAGTCTGATGCCAGAGGAGTACACAGAAAGTGGGGGGCTTTTGCGGATAGGGGGTGAGGAGGCATGCTGTATATAAATGGCAGTAGCAGCAACTTGAAATGACTATGGGCATTTGTGCATTAACTTTAATCCAAATTTAACACCAAAGGGGGATACACAGAAAGTGACTACTTGTTCCCTGAGAAAATATATGTATCTTCACAGACATTTGTCTTCTCAGTTTATTGTGAACAGGTGTTTGGTCAACTTTGGTTCATAGGTTCATGTGTAGGTACTAGGCTATCCACCCAAGGGCCTAAGTAAGCCTAGCCAGAAAGGTTCCCTGGCTTATGCCACCCAAGAAAGTGAATTTCCTGTGCCCCTGTCGAGCAGAGCCACAGAAGTGATCCCCGGGGTGTATTTCCTATTTCCCATCCACTCATCAAGATTTTTCTGGAAGAGTGCTAATGAGGAACTTTGCTTGACATAGATGAGTAGCTTGTTCCAGAGTATAGGAAGTCTCTGGGACAGGAATCTATCCCTCCAGCATGTCCTGTTTATTGTGGTGACAAGGTTTAGGTCCCTAGAGCATGTAGCTCAGAGGGATTGGGATTTCTTAAGGTGTAGCATGTCAAACAGCTCTAGGTTTAACATAGCTTTATATGTTAGGCAGACATCTCCTCAGAGTAGGCAATATGCTACAAAGTAAAGTTGGAGTTTTTGAGATGGTCAGTGTAGGGCATCTGTCTGAGGCCGGTAATCCTCTTTGTGATGTACTTCTGTGGCCTTTCCAGCTGCTGCAGATGTCTTGTGAGGTACATTCCAAATGGGGCATTGTACTCTATAATGGGTCTAATGAGTGCCGAGTAGAGGGGAACAATAACCTCTTTTTTCCTGGATGAGAACCCTTTTGTGATGAGGTGTGCCACATAGAAGGATTTCCTGACTACTGTGGCAATGTGATTATCAAAGGAGAGAGTATTGTCCACCTGGGTCCCAAGGTCTCTTATCATGCATTCGGCATTAAGTAGACTGCCACTTATGTGGTAGTTCATGGGAACAAAGTTTTTACCAAAGGGGATGACAATGCACTTTTTGGCATTGAGCTTGAGGCCATGCCTCTGACACCAGGCATCTGTCTCAGTGAGGCCCTTCTGTAGGATGTCCACATCATTTGGGGACTCGACTATGTCTCCTAGTTTGCAGTCATCTGCGAATTTGATTAGCCAGAGGCCTTCTGTGTTAGTCTGTACTTCAGAGAAGTAGATACCAAACAGGAGAGGTCCCAGGACTGAACCCTGTGGTACTCCACTTGTCACTGGTTTGAAGTCAGATTTGGAGTCTGCAACTTTTGCAGTGTGGGTTCTGTTAGTGAGCCAATTGGCATCCCATCTTGTGACATAAGGATTTATACCTAGTTTAGTGAGTTTAGCTATAATTCCAGAATGGGGGATGGTGTTGAAAGCCTTGGCGAGGTCAAGATAGGCTGTATGAACCACCTTACCCTTGTCTACGGCTTTGGTGACTGCCTCAAAGAAGTTGATCAGGTTCAGAAGGCATGATCTGCCTTTCACAAACCCAAACTGGGTGGGATCCAGAGTTTGGAGGTTACTAATGTCTTTGTTTATGAGTTCCATGATGATATGTTCCATGGCCTTGCAGACCAGGCTCGTTAGGCTAATAGGGCGATTGTTCCAAGGATCAGTGGTGACTCCCCCTCTGTGGAGTGGGATAACTGTAGCTGTGCGCCATTCAGTGGGCACAAAACCTGATGTGAGACTATGATTGAACATGGTGCTTAGGTGGGGAGCCAGTTCATTCTGAAGTTTGTGTAAAATGCAGTCTGAGATGTTGTCCGGTCCCATGGATGCTATGTTTTTGGTTTTAGAGAGTGCAGCTTTTACCTGCATATATGTGATTACAGGGACTCTGCATTCTTCCTGTATAGATATGGGCCCTTTAGGGGGTGATGGGGGGTACTGTTAGCACAGAACCTATCTGCCAGGATGTTGGCAATATCAGTTGGTTCTGTAATTTTTATGCCATTGTGCTGTAACTCAGAGCAGATCTGGGTGTTGCCATTGAGATTCTTGACATAGTTATAGAATACTTTGTGGTTGCCCTTAGAATCAGTGACGATTTTGTTTTCATAACTAGCTTTGGAGGATCTTATAAGGGATCTCAGCTTCTTACTGAGGCTGACCAGTGAGGTCCTCCACTCATGGGATTTTACTCGCTTTTGCAACAGTTTCTTCCTTCTGTTGTAGAGTTTGTTTATGGCAGAGGACCACCAGATTGGCTTCCTTTTTTTGTAGGATAGCGTCTTGGTTCTGTTTGTGATAGCACGATCCATGCACTCATGTAAGTGCTTATAGAGTGCATTTGTGTAGGATTCAGCAGTTGTAACTGTATTGTCCATCTGCATGGGTGTCATGAAGTTCACTACTTCTGTCTTAAGAAGCATGAAGTTGGCTTTGGAGAAATTTTTTACCGTGGTTTCTGTAACAGTGGGTGGGGGCGGTTGCAGATATCTAGGGTGATTAGCTTATAGTCGGATCTGACCAACGAGGAGTTGATTTCAGGTGTGGATCACCGGTCACTCATGTTGGTAATGACTAGGTCTAGGATATTGTTGCCCCAGGTGGGGGTGTGGATAAGTTGATCCAAGGGCATTGGAATTTATGAATTCCAGAAAGCGTTGAGTGAAGGAGTTGGTACATGAGTAGTTTTCCCAGATAATGGTGGGGTAGTTAAAATTGCCCCTTATTAGGGTGTTTGATTGAACCGTAATATTTTCCAGTATATCAAGAAAAGAGGAGTGGGAATCCTAGGGCATGGTGTGGGATCTGTAGCAAGCTACAATTTAGACTGCAGTTTTGCCCAGAGTTAGTTGCACTTCTATAACCTCGGATGCATTATGCTGCACAACTAGCCTGCAAGTGTGGATATCCTTAATGAATATGGACACACCTCTGCCTTTGGTGTTCTGGTCCAGGTTACATGGCCAAAAAGTGTGGTATGAGTTATAGCCTGGTAATGCAGGGGTGCTCTCTAGAGCCTTGAACCAGGTCTCAGTCACTACACAGATATCAATGTTCTCCATTTTAAGGAGTGCCTTGAGTGAGTGCATTTTGAGATTTAGACTACTAGCAATGAGTAGCATTACCCTCAGTTTTTGCTTGCATGTTCCTGTTATGGTGGTGAATTTGTCATTCAAACCTTGCCTAAAAAAGGCACTATAGGGGAAGCAAGAGTCTTAGCCAGTATCCGGAATCCCGGGGTGACAGATGCAGGCTATCTCTGGCAAAGCATCATGGTCTGTCGACCATGTTGTCCCAGGCAGACAGATACTGGATCCCCTTAGAATGACACCAGAAGCTTAGCCAGTTGTTGAAGTCAATCATTTTGTCCTTGTACTGGCCGATGGCAGGATGCTGCTCAGTGCTAGGGTCATACCTGCCTGGGCTAGAAGATCAGAGAGCTCTTCCATGTCTCTTTTCATGTAGTCCAGGGAGGTACGTCTCAGGTTGTTCATGCCAACATGGACAATGACAGAGTCATTTTTGTACTTGTTGTGAAGTGACCTGAGTGTGTGGGTTATGTGGCAGAGCATGGCAGCCGACAGGCAGCTGACAGTAACCTTCTCATTGTTTAGCCTGGTGAGTGGGACATCAGTGTGCCTGACTATAGAGTCACCTATGACTAGTGTGTTGGGTACGTTGGTTTGCCTTATGGGCTGTGGTTTATTGGCACACTGAGTCTGTGGGTTATGTGTCATTTGGGTTGTGCTGGGGGGGTGGAGGTTGCTTGTGTTTCTGCTTTGGAGGTCTCTGTTGCTTGAGCAGATTATTACAGAGAGCCTCCATGAATGTTTTTGAGCATTAAAACCTGAATACAGCTTATTTTTTTCCTTGAAACAGACAAGATTGAATTTCTTTTTCATACATGTGATTTTTTGTTCTGGCCATCACTGGATCAAAAGATTGGGGGAAAAACTTTAAAGTGCACCTCAGGGCATTTAAAAGCACATATCTTCCATGTGGCTAGCAGCCCTGAGACTCCAGCTTAAATTAGTTACTACAGGGTAGTTTTGGTAAGTTAAGGTGTTTTGAAATGATGCAGGAAAAAAGCAAAGCTGAATAATAAGGCTGAATTTCCTTCCTTAATCACAGTTTTCTTTCAGGCCATCACCAGAGGAAAAGGCTGTTTAAAAACTCTAAAATGCTTATCTAAGCATCTAGAAACCTCATGGCTTCTGGGGGCCTAGAAGTCCACAGATCTCCAGGTGAATACAGTAGTTTCCACTGCAGATTTTACAATGTCATCTTGGTCAGTTCGGAGAAAGGATGTAGCCAAATACAAATGAATAAGATTAAATTTCTTTTTTGTTCTAGAAATCATTGGATGAAAAGTTAAAAAAACTAAAAATGCATCTCAGAGCATCTTGAATTCCAATTAATGACTTCTAGAGGGCTAGCATCCCCCAAACCCCCTGGCTTAATCCAGGCATTTTCCCTGCAGTTATTACATCATAGTCTAGTTCAGTTAAGATGTGCTGAAAGGATGCGGGGAAAAAAAAACAAAGCTGAAAAGTAAGACTACATTTCTTTCTTTGATTATGGTATTTGTTCGGGCAATCACTGTATGAAGATTGTTTAAAAAAAGACTAAAATGCATCTCAAAACATCTAGAACATGGCTTCCAGATTCCCAGCTTAACGCAGAGGTTTCCATTCACAGTTTTCAGTCATGCTTAAATGTTGAATAAAGAAATAAATGCAGGAAAAAATGAAGAGTGAGACAAACCGAGAAAATGGAAGAAAAAAGTAATCTGGATAGTGTGAGTAGGCAAGGATATTTTAGGCAGTGGGAAGTCCTTTTCACCTAGGGTGCCAGTTTATCTAAGGTTGGCCCTACCTCACCAGCAACAAACCCTGTGGTGGATGTTAATAAGTGCACATACTAAGCTTCTTCAGTCTGGTTATTCATCCTTCTCTTTACATGTTTGATATACCTTGTACTATGCATGCTACCCTGTCCCAAAATGCCACTAGACTGCTATATCAATGTTTGATCCAAAACTGTGAATGGCATTTTAGATGAGAACGCAAGAAAAAAAATGTACACAGGGTGAGAAGTAGTAATTGCACTTTAGGCATGGAAAATATCACACTAGAACTCATTTATGCAACCACATGCAGCTTAACATAGATCCCAATCAGTTTCCTTTTGTGAATGGCAAGTCCTGTCTCCTGAACTAGTGAGCTTCTTTGAAAAGGTTACAAATGCTGTGGACAGCAGTCTGTCAGTGCACGCTGCTTATTTTGATTTGGCCAAGGCATTTCACATGATTCTCACTGCTCATATTGTTAAAAAATTAAACAAACTTAACATAAACCCCCATGTCACCTGTTGAATTGTAAATTGGATACCAAACAGATCCCAGGTTGAGAAAGTTGGTGGTAACCATCTCTGAATGTAAAATTGTAACTAGTGGTGTATCACAGGGATCATTGCTTCACACTCTCCGGTTTGGGATATGTTTTGCAGACATCCAGTCCAATACTCCAGAAGTGTGGCTGGAAAACTTGTCAATGACGGCAAGCTGGGATCTCTGATCTGTTCATCCTCTGATACTAAAGAGCTACAGTAAGGACTGGAACATGCGCATACATGTTGCACTGAAAATGGTCTCAAGTTAAATACAAGAACATGCACAGTAGTAGGATTTGGTAAAAATGCTGTTCCCACCTCCAGTGTTTTAAATGGTACCCCTCTTAAGACAGACAGGGTCATAAGAGTGCTGAGTACTTATGTGGGCAGCACTGTCTCTCTCATTTGAACATCATGTTTCCTCAATACTTAGAAAGTCCTTCTATCCAGCCCAGTTAATATCCAAGTGAATGTTTTCAACATGCAGATAAGTCACCCTGCCACTGTACTCTTCCCTTATCATACCCATAATTGAATACAGTGCCCCATTTGGTATGTATAAAGCATAGCATATTGCTCAATTAGAAAGGCCAGAAAGATACCTTGCCAAGAAAATCAAAGGCCTTAAATCTTACAACTATCCAGATAGATTAGCACAACTCTCACTATACTGTAGCCTACATGCTGCTACAAGGTGATCAGTGCCGTGTTTTTCAAGCCATGAAAGACCCACTGCTATTTGGCATTTTCTTTCTTTGCAAAACCAGTGGGTCAACACATACCCTGACTAGGAATCTAAATCTATATCAACAAACAAACAAGACTTGCCAGAGAGATAGGTTCCTAACTCAACATATTCCCAGCCTGTGGAATAATTACCAATGCAGGTCAAAGTGAGTAAATGCTTGAAAAGGGAGGCATGAACCTTTAAGTGTGTATGCATAAAGATGTATATGACTAGGTCCTTGTGATCACTTCCAAATATTGTTCCTATGTTGCTATGTCACCCTTGTGCCCCTTGGAATCTAGTCATACAGCATCCTAGCATTACCTGATTTCTTTTACAGCATGTGATGTAACTACCCAAGTTTTAGCCCACTTTTGTTTTTATTATTAACTTCAGTTGTGTAATGTAATTCAGTATACTTATCTGTTGACTGGTGAGTGAACTATAGAATTCTAAGGTCTTTTTTTTAACTATTCAATGGGGAAGAAGAGCAATGGTAAATGCAAAACATGTGAAAAATTTAGATCACCCAACTAATGAATGTGTTTTGGGCAGGCAGGAGAAAGCCATACTACTCACTGAAAATCAATACAAGCATAAGCAAACCTAGAAACATTGGATAACCAGTAACTAGAGGTCAGAATTTAACCTCAGAGCCCGAAGTTGTGATGGAGACATCTTAACTACTGAAAAACATGCCACTTGTGCACTCAACGTTTGTCCTAAAATGTACTACTTTACTCTTCTGTAAACCTAAGTTACCATATCTGACCATTCATCCAACTTTAGAACATTATTTTATACTTTCTAGTTAACTGCATATCTGTTATCACTCCTGACACAAAGAACTGACAGCTAGAAAATATGTTTCTCTTTCCAAATGTTCTGTGCTGTATCAGAATATCACCCAGAAATAGTCCATTCCAAAGCCTGAAAAATGAATCCCATAGCATTCTGTTTCAGAATGCATATACATTTGCTTTGCTTTGAAAATCTTCAGTGTTATTCAGTCTTATCTCTTCATGTAATGAATTCCACTGACTCTCTCAAAGAGCCACACACTGTTAGGATTCTGTTATTATTCAATAATGTCTAAGCCTTAGTCATACTTAGAGTTCCTGTTCAAACACAGGTATCATTTGTATCTTTGAATACACTAAAGAAAACAACTGTCATCTATGTATAAGTAAATCAAAATAGATCTACCCGTTTCATCTTTTCAATTAAGTTATCAGAGAATTAAAGCTATATCCGTGTGTAAGTGTGTGTGTGTGTGTGTGTATATATATATATATATATATATATATATATATATATATATATATATATATATATATAGATAGATATATGTGTGTGTGTGTGTGTGTGTGTGTGTGTGTGTATAGACACACACACATACAAACCTATATATTATTTGTATTATATAAAATAAATTGGGGCTCTGGTGTTACATCTGTATATCTTGTACTGCTGGGTTAGGGAACAAGCCTTGTAATTGATGGCAGAATAATGAATCACAACATAGGTTACCTAACCCTACAAAATGTTTTACATCTTTAATACCAGACCCCAAATAATCTGCATTTTTTTAGGGGGGTGATGGGATTTTATCAGTTTATTTATTTGTATTGTTGTATACCTGCTTTTGTAATAACAATGTATATGTATAAAACCAGCAAAGGAAAATGTTTTTCATATTTTGAATGTTTGTAGAAATGTAAGATGTTGTACATCTTTTGTTGACATTTACAGTTTAAATAACTTTTGCACTAACTGTGCCTTGCTGTCATGATTTCACATTAGTTGTTAAGAAAGGTAGGAAACTAACTTTTGATATATCTTTTCTTCACAACATAAATGTGCATGTGTACATGCACTAATCACAGTTCATTTTATAATGATTTGCAGACTGAACAACTTTTATACTCCCAGGACATCGTTTCATTTTAAAATTATTCAGTTTGTTTGCTAAATATAAAAATATGTTTTATTTTTTTTTTGGTCTCATTATCTATACATACAAAGTATATATTATGAAAAACAAAAGTCATCTTTATAATGAATAGCAAGGTGTTTACTGAACAGAAGTTTTTATTTATGCTTTGTTAATTGTGTTAGTCCCATTAGGCTAGTAGCCTCTTGTCAGAGGAGACCTGGTATTTATACTATTAGGGGAAATTTGGCCAGGGCATCAGAAAACTTCCCTTACTCTTTCAATAGGTGCTGTGGGATCTTTTACATCTGCCTGAGTTACCAAAAACTCAATCAAATGGAGTCTCAGTTTACCATCTCATCCAAAGGATGACACACTAAGGAGTGCAGAACCCCCTTATGCTACACTGCGGTGAACCCACAGCTTTCTGTACCAGAGATGAGTCTGATGTGTGTGTGTGTGTGTGTGTGTGTGTGTGTGTGTTACCTGACTTGGACTACAGCAAGTCTTGCCTCAATGTAATATTGTGAGCACTGATGCTTTAGCAGTAAGTATTTAAATGCATTATAGTACATTCTGATGGTGGCAGAATGGTGATAAATATGTAGTACCTGGAACATGCTGATTATTTTCCAAAACTGGGGAAAAGACAATCTTGTTATGTACCTCTCTGATATCAAAGAGATTCCTAACAAGTTTTACGTTATGCTGCAAACTCATGCTAGACCACATACAACAGCCACCACTAAACAGCAAAAAGATGCTAAACAGCTTTTAAATTTGTCAAGCACTTCAAACTGGCACACAAAATCCATCCATCTACATGCCTTTTTTTCCATTTTTGCACATGGGGTTGGCATTTTACTCTTCTGCACCACACTCACACACACACACACACACACACACATACAACATACACACACACACCTATGTCCAATTTAGAGTGCCCAATCTACTTATTGCATGTCTTTGGATTGTGGGAGGAAACTGGAGCACCCGGATGAAACCCAAGCGAACACAGGAGGACATACAGACATCTCACAAAAAAAGGGCAGACTAAAGTATTTAACAGCTTTTAAATCTGTTAATCTCTCTGAGGTTTTATGCCTCTGTCTCTGATTTCTACTTCTCACTTAAACAGTTGAATTAATAAGGCAGTCCATATCCACACCAAATAAAATCAGAAATTTAACACAAACCCATATGGTGGAATATACGTATAAATAAATTAATGCTTGTAAGAGGTCTCATTCTGCCTATTTAAACAGTACAGTTAAGGAAATAAGTAATGAGTCTAAGGGAAACACTAGGAAGCTCAAAGCTGAGTATGAACTTAAAATTGCCAGTAAAACCAAAAATAATGACAAATCTTTCTTCAGCTATGTCAGAAACTTAAGAACTAATATTTAACAATATTCAGAGCTATTCTGCAATAATACTGTGAGCCTTGATCCAAAGGAAATAGCCAATATTCCATATAACAATTTTACTTTAATTTTACCCTACTCAAGCTATTTTGCACATTCCCCATATTGCAGACACCCCTTTAATTACTATGGAACAAGATCTCCCAGCCTTCTCAAAAGTTAAAAAGCACCTTATCCATTGGCCATGATGATATACCAGGCTGCCTCATAATCAGTGTCAAATATTATCAGTCTGGCCCTCTACTTAGCGTCTTTAATCTTCACCACTAGCGACATTACTAAAGCCTGGAAGACAGACATTGTAATGCCATTACAGAAGGGTGGCCCAAACATGAACCTTTGTAACTCTAGACTCATTAGTTTCAATAGGCTTATATATAAATCTTTGGAACATATTATCTCACACCCATTAGTCTATTGATTAAAATTGATAAAACTGAGACCCTCATCAGTTTGGCATTGTGAAAGGAAGGTCCTGCCTCTAACCTCATCATTTCATTGAAAATGTAGCTGAAGCAGTGGATAGTGGTTATGCTGTATATACCACTTATCTTGATTTGGCCATGACCTCTGACAGTATCCCTTTTTTTAATTTCTCCAATCTTTTGTGTTTCTAATACCATGATGGGAATGGACCCCATTCCTAAGTCAAAGTACAGTTAAAGTTCATGAAATTAGTATTGTTTCATTCTTTGATGTCTGCCAAAAGTGCTCTTTGCATCACCCACATTGTGCCCAGTAATGACTCCTTCTGCAATTCGTATCTTTTTTATAAGACCTGTTGATCCTACTATTATTAGAACTGTCTGGGTATCTTTCTTCCACATTGCTCTCGTTTCTACCTGCAAATCCTGATATTTTATTACTTTGTGTCTCTCTGTCCACAAGACACTGTAGTCACTGGGTGTGGCAATTTCAATGATCAATGCTTCTTTTGTCTTTCTTTTCATGGACCACTATATCCGGTTTTCTAGCATCTATCTTTTGAACTGTTGGTAATGGGTGATCCCATGAAATGCAAACTTCGTCATTTTCTATGATGCTTTGTGGCTCATGTTTCCAGTGTTTTTCAGCCAGTTCAATACCATAATGTTTGCACAATCCCCAGTGCAACAGTCTTGCCTCATTATTATGCCTTTCAGTATACAGTCCTTCTACCATTAGTATGTCACAACAAGCAACGAGGTATGTGACTGTTTCTAGTTCGGTTTTACAAAACCTACATTTGTCTGTTTCTTCCACATGTTCAGTGGAGTTTGTAAACCACATACATGTACATAGCCCACTATCTTGAGCCACCGACGTTAACCTTTCACCTCTTGGTTTGAATTTGCTTCTCCTTAACCATTCCTGCATTTGATCTAGATCAACATGAGGTTCTTCTAGAAGTTTTCTATACTTGCAACTATATTTATGGATTTTCCATATTTCTTGCCTTCTCATCTGGTCCTTCACCTTATATTCTTTCTTTTGTTTTTTGGTACATTCAGTTCCTGCCTGATTTTATCTACTTTTGGTTTGATTTCCATTCCTGCTTGATGCTGATATACTTCTGCTAGATTAAGCAGAGAAGTCAACTTAGATTTATTCTCCTCATGTTTTAAAACTTTCACTACATTTGGGTCTTGTGAGGTCAGCAGATATGTGTGGAGTCTAACAATTGCAGATCTATACATGTAGTCAATTTCAAAGAGGCCCATCCCTCCTTTGGAATGGGGAATATATAATATTGGTATGCACTGATTTTTATGAATTATTTGGTGAGCATGAAGCATCCTTCTTGTTTTCCTATCTAATCTATCCAACATGTTTTGGGGGAACTCAATCACTCCAAAACTGTAATTAGTACAGGAAAAGCAAATTGGTTTATAGCTTGGATTTTGTTCCTAGATGTCTATCCTGACACGTACCAATCCCTCATGCAGGCATATTTGATTAACCTTTAATCTGACTATAAGTCTTTATGTGCATAGCTAACTGGCTATATGATAGAACCCATATGGTTAGAGTCACAGATGCCACTTCTGAAATCAAAAAAACTTGCCAGTTGTGTGCCACAGGGCTAAAAGTTGGGACCTCTCCTATTTGACATTTATTTCTGAAACCTTCAGGCCGACATTCCTGGTATATAGTTATCAAAGTTTGCAGATAACAGTAAACTGGATTTTATTTCATCTTCTAATGACTCAGTTGTTTCAAGATGCTACAGTAGGACATGATGCTTTGTGGGATGTTATGGAGAAATATGTAATAGGTAATAGAATAAGGAGAGTGTCATAAAAATATCAAAATAATAGAGTGAGAGTGTTAGTGAATGGGTGGTGGAGTAAAGACATATGTAATGAAGTGTGATATAAGATATGGACAAGGATGCCCCATGAGTGGAATATTGTTTGCATTGGGAATGAATGTGATAGTAAGTGAAGTAACTTACAAAATGAAAGCTACTAGACATGTGATATAAAAGGAGGGGATGATTCCAGTAGTTTTGACATATGCAGACAATATACTTGTAGTTGCTAAGAATAAACTATGGATGAGGGAAGGGTTGGTTTGTCTGAGTGCATGATTAAAGGAAATGAGAATGATCATGAATAAAAATAAAAGTAAGCATTTGGTTGATGGGGTAAAACTGGGAATGTGTATTTTTCAATGAATGAAGTGTCTTTGCTAGGAATAACATTTGGGGAAAATGATGTAGTTATGATGCTATGGGAAGGTTTGATAAAAGAAAAGAAAGAAATATGTATTCTGTGGAGGACATATAAATTAGCATTCAGAAAAAAAAATTCTGGCGAATTTGATATTAATGGGAAAAATAGTATATATGTCAAATGTCTATATAATCCCAGAAAAAATATGAAAAAGAAATTGTGCAACTGGTGCGTTTTTCATATCTTCAAGACTAAACTCTGTGAAAAGGCTTGCGATGAACATGAGTGAAGATGTAGAGGGTTGGGGTTAATAAACTTAGTTCTTTATTCTGCTTTAAACCTCTATAGAGTATTAGTGGGTAAAAGAAAAGAATGAGAATTTAATAATGAGAATGTTTATAATTACAAAACATTCTGGGAGATGATGAAAATAAGAAAAAAAGAATATGCAAATGAATAAATTAAAAATTAAGAAAAAAATACTAACATAGAAAATAAAAAATGATGATATAGAGAATGATAAAAAGATGTGGTATAATAATATTATGCAAATTCATAGCAAATTTTCCACAACTGATTAAAGCCATTAAAGTAAGGAAAAATGTCTATGACGATTCTTGAATGTAAGAATTTTCTTTGGAGACTGGTAATAAGTTACCAATTACCAATAAAGGGGGAATATGCTATCTGAAAAGAAAGTTGAAAAACTGTTTATTTTGTTTGGAGGAACAGACAACATAGCATGTTTTTTAATGTAAAAGAGTAGTGAAACTCTGGAAAAAGTTGTATAAGGAATTTTTTTAAATATTAATGGCAAACAATATAGATATGAATATGATCACATATGGATATTATGAGAATAAGAAGAATGAATATGTAGGAAGGGAGATAATTTGTGTAATACTGGTAATTTGTAATGAAAGACTGAATTCAATTTTATTTAATGGTAAATGGATTTTGGCAGATACATTGTGAAAATTATATTACATATATATATATATATATATATATATATATATATATATATATATATATGTATTTATGGGTCCTAGTCTGAATATCGAAAGTATGCTTAATCGAAACATACTTGAGCAATTTCACTTTAGTGAAAGTGCATTTCATCAAAAATGCGCTTTCACAAAAAAAAAGGAAAAAAAAACAACACGCAGTTTGCATGTAGATTTAGTTGTACATCAACATGTAGTGTTGATTGTAGAACGAAACAAACTGTTGTTAGATCGCGGTACAGTGGGGATAAGGAAATATTCCCTTTTCCCCACTGTAGTGCAATCTCAGAGTGAGATTATTAAAGTAGGGTGGTGTGGGGGGTGCAGATGGGCTTGCCCCCCTGCATAAACATGAGTAGTGTTTTGTGTAGTTTTTTTGGTGTGTTGTTTTTTTTTTTGCGAAAGTGCATTTTCGATAAAATGCACTTTCGCGAAAGTGAATTTGCATACGTGTTGCTGAAACATACCTTCGACGCTACAACATTGATCCATATAGATATATATATAACATAACATAATCTATTAGGATGTTCTGTCATTCATTTTATACTGTTAATTGTATTAGTATAACATTTTGTAGTTCAGTGTATTTCTGGTTGGGGAGGGGTTCTACTAGTGACTTACATGTTAGTTAACCTAGTAAACTAAAGTATGTAATCATGTGACAGAAAAAAAGGGGAATTTAAACCCTGTTTCCTGAATAAGGCTTTCATCTAAGGAAGTTGTTTTATTTAAATCAACGAAAAGCTTTGTTTGTGCTTAATTCAATGTGATTTTATATTAAACGCACTTCGTTCTTTACTTGATCTGTTTACGGTTTTGGTGGTGTACTGGAGTGACTGCCCGAATGTTGTTTAGGTTTTTAAAGTGTCATTATTTTGCTTTAGTTTGTCTTTAGATATATATATATATATATATATATATATATATATACACACACACACACACACACACACACACACACACATTTTGTAAATATGTAAATATTTATTTATGTTGTGTTACTTAAAGGAGCCCTGCTTTTTTTGATAGATGCCATGTGATCTTTTATATCTAGTAACAAAACACAGTAGAGACTGCCAAGAACAATACAGATTTCCATTCCACATCCACTGTAGGTATCCAAACACTTTATTGATTTCTCCAAAAATACAGGTTGAGCGCTTTCTTCCCACAATAGGGTCTTCCTCAGAACATTTAAAACACCAAACAACCTGCTCTTAAATACCCATAGGCAACCACTCCACCTATTTAATTAAACAATTAACATCCTAACAGAATACTTAAAGTAATCCTACTCAAAAAACACATTTACTCAAAAAAACACACAATACCACATTTTCTCCACTGGGGAAATAACATTGATGACAACTACCATAAATTCATATCCTAATACTTCAATAAAAAGTTTATATTTATATAAAATAATATTTGTTAAAAGGTATTGCTTATACAAATTTTTATGTACACATAATAAATTTGAACATTAAAACCTAAAAATTAATAAAATACTTATATGCAAAAACATTCCTCCTTCATACTTCCTGTAACTATGCCTAAATATTAAACAATGTACTTAAAGTGGCTTTGAACAACAAGAAAATGAACAATATATGAATGTGCATAAAAAGTATTATACTTGGTTTTAATTTAACCTAAAATGTTTTTTAACTTCAAAATACACATAATATTAACATTCTCATTAATTCCTGGGGACTGGGTGGCATTTAGTCTCAATTGCCACCTTAGCTCACATAACTCCAAGTGTACATCCAATATTGCCCCTTGAGTGTCCTTGACAATTTGGTGGAGTGCTAAAAATTTAAAAATTTAAAAATTTAAAAAATTAATACGTCCACATCCTCATACACACTGCTACTTACAAACTATCTTCTTTCTCCCTTACCAACTCTCTTACTTTTTTTTTTTTTTTGCTAACCACAATCATTATCATTTTCTACTACAAACACACCCTCTTAGTACTCTTATCTCTAAAGCTTTTTGTTCCCTACCATGGTCTTACTCAAACCAGTCATCACCATTACAACCTTGCTATCCATACTAACTCTGTCCTGTTACTTAGCCTCCTTTCACACCCAACATCTCAAGCTTTATCATTCACCAACACTTCCTACATTCCTGACCCTCTACAACACTAGTGACACTGTACACATCTATCCTCAATTATCCAGCAATCTTAATTCTATATATTTCCCAACCAAGCTCTACAATACCAATAGCCTCTCACATTCCTTACATGAGCAACTTAAGCTTTTCTCCAAACTAAAATACCTCACATTACCCTGGCTTGCCCTTATTAAACTCCAATCAGACATACACTCAAACCCATGGCCCACCCACTCTACTTCTATTGACCAAACTCTCCCTCAAAACACCACAAACAATAACTACCTCTTCTCACCACTTAAATCATCTAACTCAGATCTGCTTGTTATGCACTTCAGCCTCAGAAGGCTCCTCAATAAAACTCAAGAATTCTATGCCACCCTTACACTCTACTCCCCTGATATAGCCAGAATTACTGAAACCTGGCTAAAGCCGCACATAAAAACTGAGGAATTATTTCTCCTGGCTATTGTGTTATCAGAAAGGATAGATTAACCAAATGCAGGGGTGGTATTGCCATAATTTACAAGGACCTCCTCAACTTAGTTCAGCTCTCCATTACTCCACCTCAGCTTCCCTCAGCTGAAATTTTAACAACTTGCTTACAAAACTATGACAAAAATCCATCATCTTAATAGTCATCTATCTCCCACCCACTAATAACCTCTCTCACAAAGAAACTATTCTAGAATGGCCATCCTCCAATTTTTCTCAAGAGACTATAATACTTGGTGATTTTAATCTAGAATGGTTTTCCTGCTTTTCAAACTGCCCAACCAACTTTATAAACCTTTGTGCCTTTACCCAAAATATATCTCAACCCACATGCATAGATAAGGTCTCAAATAAGCAGTCTGTACTACACTGAATCCTAACAAATAAATCCAATTACAGCTATGACACTGGTTGCTTCCCTGACTCTCTCAATGACCACCACCCCACTTACCTTATCGGAAAACATACACAGAATATAAATAATATTACATATCAATATGTACACAATAAAAAACAGTTCTACCCATCTCTATTCAACAACCTACAAGAAGAATATGACTGGTCACCCCTAAAAACTCTCAGTTTGGATCTTGTACCTTAATAATGCATTCCTGCAAATTTTAAATAATCTTGCTCCATTCAGGAAAATATATTCCAGGGCCAAACAACTTCCCTACTTAACTAAAGAGACTATCATCCTTTTAAAACAGCATGACAAAGCCTGGACTCACTGTTGAAAAAATAAAAATAGTAACAAATATACAGCCTACCAACAGCTAAGAAATCTAGCCAAAACCCAAATTAGACAGGAAAAAAAAAGACTTATTTTCAATCATGTCAACAAAAATTCCAAAACAACCCTCAAAAATTCTGGCAGTCAACCTCCTCCTTAACCAAGGAAAACCAACCACTCCACCCCCAACAACTGACGGCACCACTGACTGCATAGCTACACAATTCAGTACCCACTTTATTAACTCTATTGCCTCATTGTTAAATTCCACACTTTACTTACCACCCCCAACCCCAATACTCCTCCTTTCTCTCTTACTCCAATCCCAACTAATAACACTTAAAACCTCCTAACCAAAATAAAACCAAGTACTCCTGCTGCAGATCAGTTGCCTGGTGAATTTCTTTAACTTGCTGCTAAATCTATCTCTTATCCTATATCTATTCATATTAACTGGTCTATCACTGAACAGCACATTCCTCTGCTTTGGACAATATCTCATGTCATATCCATTCACAAAGGAGGTCCCTCTACCAACCTTTCTAACTATCGGCCTATAGCTATACTTTCTCCACTTGCCAAAATCATAGAAAAATACTTACACAAACAGACTCTAAACTGCCTTCTAACACATAACCTACTATCTTCTACTCAGCATGGTTTCTGCCCCCAAACACAGCACTAATACTGCCCTATTAAGTCAAAAACAATAACCATATTGTCTCTGCCACCTTCCTCGATATGTCAAAAGCCTTTGACACTCTATCCCATCAAATTCTCCTAAATAAACCTGCCTCTCTAAATTTCAGCTCTAATACACTTCATTGGTTCCATAACTACCTCTCCAGCAGTAAACAAGCCACCTTATGGGAAAATAAACTATCTCCTCTTTTGCCCATCTCTGTAGCCATTCCTCAAGGCTCCATCTTAGGCCCACTTCTCTTTATTATATTAACCAATGATCTCTATACTGCATCACCTGCCTCTATCATTCAATATGCAGATGTTGCTTCCCTTATTTGCTCTTCCCTTCAATAAATGAACTCCAAGCAAAGTCCCAGACTGCCCTTAATAACATTGAAAAATACCTATCTGACTACCAACTGATTCTAAATACTGATTCTAAATCCAAACAAGACTAAACTTATGATATTTTCTAACTGCTCCAATACAAACCAACAAAACCATCTCTCTATCTTTGCCTCTAATGGTACAAAAATCGAACCTGTCAAATATACTAAACTCCTTGGTGTTACCCTAGACTGTAACCTAAAATTTGAAGGACACATTGCTTCAACAATCAAAAATGTCCACACAAACTTAGGTGGTCTATACAGGACTAAACCATATCTTTCTTACCATGCTAGAATAGCTACTGCCAGAACTCACCTGCTATCCACCCTTCTGTATTGTTCACAAGTCTTCATAAACCTTCACAAATCTGATCTGAATAGCCTAGAAGCTTGCTATAATAAAATTCCCAAATTTGCTACTAATCTTCCCCATATAGCTCACCATTGTACAGCTTCAGAAACTAAACTGGATTGAACTCCCAAACATACTAGCCCTAAACCAAATAATAGTAGTTCACTCCGTTATTCATAACCCCGACTATTGTCCAGCCCTCTCAAACCTCGTAAAATCCTATTCCAACCTTACCTCACCCAGGTCTTCTGAAAAACACTTGCTTAAAGTTGTCAAAACCCACAATGCTTACGGTGATTCTTTATACAGCTGCTCAATAGCCAAAACTTGGAATTCCCCTTCCCCAGCATTTACTATCTATAACCAATACCAGTAGCTTCAAAAAGCTCCTAACAAACTACTTCTCCAATCACTGACTATGCTCCTCTACTATCCCCGGCTAAGCATAAAAACTTCCTGTCTACTGTCTCTCCACTTATGTAACTGAATATTGTCTGTTTAAATTGTTGTTGGGTTAATATTTGTCTCTTTTTTATGGCTTGAAGTGTGACTCTTTGGACCTTGTATAAACTTGGTTTTACTTTTTACTATATTTTTATGTACGCCTTCATAGAAATCTTTGTAATACTGGAACTTGCAATACTTATGTATCAATATTGTAAACTTGTTTTATTTTTTGGGAGCTTTTCTCCCCAGGTCTCCACTGAAAACAGGCTTATTTTAGCCCAGTCAGACATTACACGGTTACCAAAATGTAAATAATAATAATAATAATAATAAATATAGCAATCAGCTTG
This sequence comes from Protopterus annectens, assembly GCF_019279795.1. Lineage (NCBI taxonomy): Eukaryota > Metazoa > Chordata > Ceratodontiformes > Protopteridae > Protopterus > Protopterus annectens. Next base: position 1,020,368,393 of record NC_056729.1, read on the forward strand.
ACAGACCTCAGAGATTCATCACTAAAAAGATCAGTAGCCTCAAACATCATTGTTATCAGGGCAGACTGACAGCCCTGTCTCTATACTCTGTCTTTTACAGACTCCTTCAGGGAAATCTGTGGCTAGTCTTTCACGCCATGAAAGATCCAACATTCACTGTTCTTCTTTTCCTTCTCAGAACAAATGGTATTTTGAATACCCAGCTAAAGGAACTAAACCTTCATCAACATATAAATACACATTGGCATAATAGATTCATATCGTAACATCCCTCAGCTCTAGAATATACTTCCACTGTATGTGAAGAAGAGCAGTACCCTTGTTACCTTCAATTTAAACCTAGATAAGTGGATGGACAGCCACAAATTCTCCAAAGGTGTATCTTGTTTTGCCCTACTTGAAGCTGGAGGGAACTTTTTAATATGGGTTTTTGGCTAGGTTTCTAATGGTTTGCATACTGATTCCCTAGTACTTGCCTATGAGCCTATGAGGTACTCTTAGCTTCTGGATACCGCCTGTATGGCAGTGATAAACATTTTATGGCTTTGAAAGCTATGAAATACATCAAAAGCTATTTAGAATGCCTTTTATGTAATGCATGCAGCAACTCATTTACTCTCACAAAACACAAAAAGGACAAGCTTATTAAGCACCCATCTGATGTCAGACATATGTTTAACAAGCTACTGCAAAGCACCCCTAAGGTCTGTTAAGAGTGGGTCTCATGCTGCAGATTAACAGTTCACAGCATCAGCTGGTGAAGAACAGAGGCAGGAGGCACAACAACAGCTTCAAAGGCTGTCAGTTGTTACATTCTTCATTCTGTCACATTTATAAACAGTGCTTTGTTCTTCAGAATGACACTTTGTCTCTGCCTGCTGTCTGACAGCCAGTAAACACTTCAAATTCCTACAGTATTTTTCCTTTTGTCTGCAACGTGTAACTAGTACTACATGAAGGAGATAAAGCTCCTTGAAGTAAGACAAATTATGACTGGGTCTCAATAACTCTTATTATGCGTTCTTTACATGGATGCCAATATTTACTACTCCAGTTTCACTCTTGTGATGAATTTCTTGGCATTCATATCTAGAACACATCATAAGTTGGTTATGATCAGAGATGCAATCATAATCCTATCTACCTTCCTCAAATGTATAAGTGCACCTTCTCACAACGTTCTACGCTGTTTTCATTATGCTTCATATAGGTTTGTAGGTTCATAGATTACTACTAGGCTAACTACCCAATTACCCCAGGTGATAATCAAACCCTGCATCTTTTGTCTGTAAGATAAACACGTTAACCATTATGCCAACTTCCCAACTTTCTACTGTGTGTACTTTTAATGGGCCTCATTGCATTTCATTCATGCAAGTTATATTGCATATAATTGTTTGTTCCTGTAATACTCACCCTTTTTTACAAATAGTAATAAATTAATAAAAACACTTAGTGCTTCTACACTTTTGCCTGAAACTCTATGAACTACAAAGTGTTATGATTGGGTTTCTCTAATCATAATTAAATAGCTATGTATTCTTGACGTAAATGTCAAGAATTACCTCTCAAGCTTTGCTCTACTCTCGAGGTGAATTTCTTGACACCCATGTATCAAACACAACAGCTTGGCTGTGATTACAGATGCAATCATAATTCTCTATGTCAATTATGTTGGTGGAGTGGTGATTTATTTACTGTGGTGCACATGATGAAAGTGATACTAGGAGTAGAAGTAGCAGAAGCTCAGCGGCATGTTATCAGATGCCATTGAAATTAGTGCCCACATTGTTAAACATTGCAGCCATCTGTGCCACTGGATGAAGTACAGAAGCATCTGTGCACTACCAGCTCAAAACAAGCAGCAGATTGCGAACAATGTCTGTGTAGACAAGGAGACTGTAGAGGACATAGCTGTGTTACCACAAGAGAAATCAAAATTGTTGCATGATATACCCATTATTGTGGATATTAAAGTATGTGTAGGTTTATCCATCTTAGCTACATGAACTTTCTTGTGATTTAGTAGGGACACATTACAAACATTGCAGGTGCCACTCACACAAATCCTAAATCACTTCCTCAACATTATGCTGTAGCATGTGTCTCTCCAGGAGTGCAGTGAATAAAGCCAGTACTTTGCAGACATTTTACAACAAAGTCCCCATTCCTAAGGTCCTGGATGCTATAGTCTGCATGCACATCACCACCATAGGACTTGCAATTCATTGGTAGGAAGGGCTTCCACTCCCTGACTCTGCAAGGTGTTCTGTAATATTCAATGCATTACTTATAATGTGCACATGCTCCACCTTTGCATTTACCACATCATACCTTTGCTGCATATCTGGCCATAACTCAATTTCGCAACACAAAAAAATATGGACAAAACCTCACAGAATGGGGGGACAAAGGTCCAAAAATAGAGACCAATTTTAAATATTGTTCTTATAAACTTAGAAAGTTGTTAGAATAACAGGATTTGTCTTAATATGCATTTTTCTGAAGGATATGATGTCTCAAATAGAAGTGTATATTATTATTTAGTGATTTCAATCCTCAGATCATTCCAGTAATTTGCCAGAAAATCACAAATTTTATGAAGAACAGACCAAAAATATGAGGCAAAAATCTGGACAGATGAGAGATATGTATCTGGTCTGTAACAAAGGCTCTTTTGAGGGAATTTCTCATAAGGTCATCTGGATGGCATGAATGTACATATTCTGTATAAACAGGTTGTTAAACAAAGTTATCATGCATACAGGCAGTAAGCCATATATAATAGATGTTGCTTGTTGTGTGTAGTTGGTGATGTCAGATGGGATCCATACAGATCTCCAAATGCACTTTCCACCGAAGCAGAAATCGCCAAGCATACTTAACCAAAAGTGCTGTTCACCGAAGCAGCACTTTCAGATAAGTATGCTCGTTGTGCTGGTCAACTACTGTGCGGATATGGGAAAATTCCCTTTTCCCCACTGTAGTGTGACCTTGGAATGAGAATATTAAAGTAGGGGGGTGTGGGGGCAGGGGGCTTTCCCCCCTGCATAGAAGTAGGTTTAATGTTCTTTTTTTTTTAAGCATACTTTACAATAAGTGCTTTTTCGGTGAAAGCGCTTTCGGTAAACTATGTTCGGTGATAATGGATTCGGACTTTTGATCTTTCAATCAAAAGTCCTAGATCCTGTCAGATATACCCAAAAGTCCCACTTGTTGGCCAAATCTAGATATCCAAGACCATTCAGAAAATGGTCTATACTGCAGCACATAAAGGAACTTAAAAAATGGCAGACCATGTTTCTGGCCTATTGAAGGCATATTTCCATTGTCTAAATACATCAGATGAAATACAGTCCAGTCATCTGCAGCATAGTTTTAGTTGTGTGTGCCACTGCATATGTCATGGCATTGCACAAACAGATGAAGTGGTAGTTGAACATCCTGCCAGGATATTCCATACCAGTTTTACCAGCAGCAGAAAGGCAGAGTGGAGAGTCAGGGGAGGGACATGCAAATGCAGCACAACAACTGAGGCAAAAGGTGTAGCAAGCTATTCTGGCACCAGGTATAGTTCCCAATCTGGCATCCCTCCTCAAATCTGAAGAAAAAAAATAAAGGTCCTCTGCCTCTTCTTTCCCTTTAAACTGTAGCAATTGTTTGCTCTGTATGCAGGTCCTACATCCCAAATATGGAAGAGTAGAGCTCTTTAGCTCTGCTGTCCTGGGGCTTGACTTACAGAAAAAAAAGACTCTCTCCTTTTAAATTGTAGCAAACTGCATACAATCAAAGTTACAGCATAACAGGCATCTGACAGTGCTTAGACATGTTACATTACTATGTGAAATGAGCTCCTGATACTGGCATAGAGAAAAACAATGAATGTACTTCATTTTGAGCAATAAATATTACATTTCATTCAGCCTCTGCTGCTTTTCATCACAGAAATGTTCAGATATAATAAAAAAGCAAAACAAAGCTTTCAGTCAAACAAAAATAAGTTACAGAAATACTGTGCTGGCACATTTCTTTCTCTCTGAAGAAAACTTCTAGTCAAAATGTCACTTCTAATCTGGATTTTCTATTTATAACTGTTTTTCTTTTGTGTCTATACCACACACTAAGCAGCATCAGCCTTGTGAATTTTTTCATTCATGTTAAAATTCAGAAAAGGATAAACTAAAAGAGCAGATAAGCACTGGGCTCACATAATCTGCTCATTTCCCCCTTTACTAAAATACAGTCTACATAACCAATAATAAGGCCTTGTAACATCTCATAGGGATCTCCATATGTCTGTCCCATCCATTCTTCAATTCCATCACTGTTTTGTTTACCTTATAACATCTTTTTGAATGCTGTTCAAATCACCTGCTACTCTTTCTGTTAAAAATACATTCCAGTGTCTCGTTTAAGCTGTCCACCATGCATTTTCAGATAATGTTCTCATAGTATCTACTTGAATTCTGTTTCTCATGATGGACTTTTGTATCATGTCCTATTTCTGCCATATTTCCTGAAATTAAGACTGCACGTACTAAACATGTCTGGGTTTTTTTATAATATAACATTTGCTAAACAATGTGTACCATTTTGTTGCATAATCTGAACTACCTCCTTAATCATGCTCATGCTTTTGAGAAAATAAGGTCTCTCTAAATGTACACATTATGAAAGTTGTTAAATTCTATCTAAAATAAAGGACAACTTCTTGATTTCTGCTGCTGACACCTTCTTAATCCTCCTTGTATTTTCCCAACTTTTCTTGTTACTTTACTATATTTCTTGCTTACTTTTGATCACCTGATCTGTTTCTGCTCCCATCATTTCTACTGTTTCTTATCTAGTTACATCTGCTTCCATCATTTCTACTGTTTCTTATCTAGTTACATACTCTTTTCCCAGGTTATTGCTTTCAAATCATATTGTTTTGTGTTTCTCGTGTTATCCTTTTCCACACACACTTACAGTTATGCAGACAATGTAAGCTGCAATTTTTAGAGCATTACTCCAATGTTATCAAGGCAATTTTTTCACATTTTATTTTTACCTTTTTGAAGATTAATTTTGGGCATGAAGCTCACAAAAAGTTTTACAGCCCAGTAAATCAAATACAATAAGCACATAGAAAGAAAAGTCAACACTTTTGCTTTTCTTCAAATGCTCTAATGCATTGCTAATCTTTTATAAAAATGGATGTCAAAACTGCAAAATACAATAGCAGTTATATAAGCTGTGATGAAAACATGCTTAAATCCAGCTAGCCATTATATAAATGCCAAAAGAGAAGGCAATAATTGAAATTTAAATATTTTACACTGATACAAACCAAAAAATTGTAACACTCTGCTCAGGACTGGCTTTTGGTCAACTGGTGCCCTAGGCAAAAGATGTCCACAGCACCCCCCAACACTACCCTTTGCCCCCATCCTGGTCTACCTACACCATCCAGATTACTGGAAGAGTGCCCCTCCTAGAGTGGTGCCCTAGGCAGCTGCCTACTTGGCCTATACCTATGTCCGGCTATGACTCTAATATGATATGTGATACCTAACACAGCAATGAATGCAGCAATATTTCTGATCCATTCTCCCACCCAAGCATTTGCTTATATGGTCTTGCCAAGCTGCTGACATTACTAATGGAATAGAAAGACACATGAGAAAACACTCAGCATATAAGGAAATGACCACAAAGGCCAATGTACTCCTTGTTTTATTAAAGCACAGAAGCACTCTCTAGTGCCTCAGCCCAACAGCCTTCAAAGATCTCTTTTTAGTGGATTCTTTAAACACTCAACATATATCTGCATTCTAAAAGCCATTGCAGATAGTCTCAATGCTGTAGGCACTTTATCGGGCATTTATCACATCTACCATCTGGCCTATAGCTACAGCAAAAACATCCACTACAACTACATTTTCTGGAAACTACAGGAAATTTCAGCATGAACTGAACCTTCAGTGTTTATATGCACTGACGGGTCTCCTATAACCAGTGCCCCTTTCCTTGATCCCACTACAGAATTTTTCTTTTCCAATGTACTATAAAAGTTTGACATAGTTGCCCCTGCATGAGTAACTCTCATAAAAAAATCTCTGTGGTACAGAGGCATGAAGCCCCTGACTGAGATTTCTATCTGGAATGAAAAAGAAACCCATACCCTGCATGAGCCAGTGAGGAAGGCTGGAAAGGAGTGGCTAATGTGTAGTGACCCATCCTGGTCAGTTACAGTGCTGATATCATCTGATGAAAGAGGTGCACAGAGTATAGCATGAAGGGCCAGGAGTGAGTGCTTAGCATCTGCCAAAGGTGCTCTCTTCCCCAGGAGACTCACATGAACATGTGTAGAAGTGCAGTTGGTGGAAGCATAGGAACTAGGCACATCAGCTGTCAGGACAAAACTAAGCTGAACAGCATGGACTTGGCATGTCAGCTGTCAGGACAAAACTGAGCTGAACAGCAAAATCCAAGCCTGCCATAGATGATGTCCACCCTGAAGCTTAACACTTAACCCATAACTGGATAAAGAGAACACTACTGAAAACTATTACCTCCAGAAGAAGAAACCCCCCATGGGATTATAGTGGGTTCTAAAGTCCAGGATATACGGAGAGACAAATGGATCATTAGTGCATATGTAGAGGCTTCATGACAATCAGGTAGGTTTGAGGAAAAACAGAATATAAAATATAATTTGCATTAAAGTCATTTACACTCCTGTATTACATCAGATGTCAGAAAAGGTACTCTCAAAAATGTATCTATAAGAAAAAAGAAAAGTATATCTCATAGTTATAGGACTGATACAAATTATTTTAAATCTTTAGCATAGCATTCCAGGTCTAAATACTTCAACAATCTGCAGAGTGCCGCTCTTTATTACACCATAACTTTTTGAACAGGTTATATCAAGTTTCTACACACACAGAAAAATCAAGAATGTCGTCTTTTCTCCATCTGCTCAATACTGCCAAAGCTCAAAAACTTTGTAAATATCATTGCCTCCTCACAGGCAGCACCCTTTTCTTTCTTTATTCAGCCACATGAAAGTCTCACCCACAATTCTTAATTAAAGCATTAACCACAATTTAAGATATAAATGTCTTAAAACCCTAGTTCCTTCTTTACTGGACAAATGAAATGCCTTGTTCATCTAATGAATAGTATTATGGGCAGCAACAGGGAGTGCCTACTGAGGGAGGAGTTCTGTGGATCAGCTGCTTTGAGAATCAGCTGTGGTGTACAGTATCATTTAGATAGGAGACAATGGTCAGGGCTAGCCACTCAGCAGTGTAAAAGTTGGCTCTAGGTTACATGGGAATGTTAAGTAATGTTTCCAAAAAAGGAGTACTGAGTATTTGCCGATGCCAAGTGGATTGAGGACATAGACTCATCTGACCTAAGATAGGGACACATGCTAACAGTGGTGGGGGTGTCTATGAACTCCCATTGATTGGTGTTCTGCTCACAATAAAGCCTAGCAGCCCTGGGTTAAGAAACAACTGATTATCTGGTGTACAGTTGACACCAACAGCCAGTTTAACTAGAATTTATTCAGAACCATAAATGAAAAAAACAAACAATGCATGTCATGTTCCAAGTAGAATTTGCCACAGTCAGCCAATAACCATAATTATCACCACTGGATGGGACAGGGACAGGTATCATACTCTACTGTCCCACTGATGTGCTATCAATACTAGTATCCGTTGGCCACCTTACCAATTAATATTGAGCAGCATGCTATACTGTTCATTCCCCACCAGGCAAATGCTAACTGGCCCATAAAATCAAGGGAGAAATGAAGGGGAGGCTGCTCTGTGACCACTCTCAATGCTGCTCATAGCCTATTCACCCAGTTCCCTGGGCATTTGGGTGACTGCAAGCCATCTGGTTTGAACATGTTCAGCTCTGTTAGGAAGAGAACCACCTAAGTACCAATACAATTTTGGCCAAATGCGCTAGTTGCCCTTGTATGCCATTCAAAAATTTAAATTGTAAAGCATCAGATAATATGGTGTAAAGAAACATCATACCAACAGCAGTTCCAAGCTAAATTGTTTTACATTCCTAACCAAACTTTAAACTTTGAGAGCTTTTAAATTCCCAAACCCTTTTGAATAACTAATGCGGAGTTTAAGTTAAATAGGTCCAATTCCAAACTTTGACAAAAGGACCCCATCAGCCTCAAACCACAGAGTCTTTATCCAAAAATTCTCAGTTTTCAATCACATGAAACCCAATAACGGTGCTGCCCTTCCAACTCTGTCATTGATGAATTTTCTAGCTGATTCAATAGTTGACAGGCCTACAGAATGTTGCCAAAACATGCCTTGGAATGATGACAGACCAGGTGATGAATGTGTCAGGTAGTAGGCTCCACAGTCTGGACAGTACTCAGAAAAGACTGCCAACAGTTGCCCCTTGGCGTTATGTCCAAATTGTTGCTTCCTACATGAAATCACCAACTTAAACAAGGTCCCATTTAGCTGCAACACTTCCTCCAAAACACTAGTCATTACAAACCTACATAAACCAGAAACGCCTTTCCAAACAAGGGTGGCTCCAAGCCCAAACTGGCACCATTAGCCTGAATCACTGCTCCAGATGATAACAAAAAAGGGTCCCACGGTGATTATTTTTAAACCTGTCAGAAACTGACACATTTCTAAACAATAAGAAAAGTAGCATACATAATACAAAAAAGCTACTGAGAACAGCTCCCCTATCATTTTAATTACCTGTACTGACTGCCAGTCCTTGGCCAGGCTGGATACCTTGCCAATACAAAATGAGTGGAAAGAATAACCTACCTTTATCAAACATCAGTTCTTTAAGGCTCTGTACAAAAACTCTTCCAGTTGTTTTGGTGTGATATTATGTCTTAATAGTCACCTAAAAACTAGATCATGTGCCAAGGCAGCACTTCTCAAAGTACTTATACACCAAACTGGAAACAGTAACTGGCAGGTCTGTCTGTCTAGTATCACTTCATGCCCTTTCAGTGACTGATCTCTCTTGAATCTGGAAACCCAACTCAAGACCATAGAAGGTGTAATAGTTGCATCATTCAAATACAAACCAAATGAAAGATCATTGACACAAAATCCTTACCCAATACAAACACCAGGATAAAGTGGCAAACACTGCCTATGTGAGATAATCAACTTTCATCAAGCGGGGTCCAAATATAATTTATTTTTATAGGTCTTTTCAAAGAGTCCTCTGGAATCCCTTACATTTCCTACAAATTTTTCCCTGTCCCAGAGCTTTCTGATTATTGCCCATGATCTTTGGAAATCACAAAGACCTAGTACCTAGGTCCTAATCCAAAGTGTTGCTATGTATATCCAGATAGTCCTGACTGCCTCTTTTCTCATACATCTGGCTACCATGTACTGAGCAACTAAAGATAGAGACCAGTAAAGATGGGGACCAAACCCTTTTGTGAACGAGTAACCGAAGACAGCACCTCTGAAATGACAATAACACTAATCTATAAAATTTCTTGGTGCTGTCTGCCCATGAATTACTGACCAAAAACTGAGTCAGTCTTCTCCAGTCAGCCAGATGTGACATGGTATGGCAGAGGGTCCCTCTTGTACCTCCAGAGCCAAACTAAAAAAGGGGAACCTGTAAACAAGAAAGAGAATGAGCTAACTTGCTAAACTTGCCTGGGATCTGCCTGCCTGAAAAGGACAAATTTATATTTTAACTACACAGCACCAACACCCTCAAGCATGACTGAACCCATTGTGTTTTGGAGGACTTCATGCTGACAACCTGGACTACTGCTTTGTTGTCTGAATAGAAAAAGATTATCTGGTTAACAAAGTAGGCCTTGCTAGGCTATAATAGCTACCCATGAGGGCATGAGCTTGAAAAACATTATCCTGGGGATTTAATAAAATCCATGCAAGAAGAGTATAAGTCCTACACAGAAGGTACCATGGCCATGTCTGGCTCCCCCTCAGTAGCATGCCTTGCATATTAATGAAGGTGCATTACTGAGGGAGAGCCATGTAACACGGTTACAGAATCAGTATAGGTGGTGTGTTACAGTGTCCAAAGATGTGTAACACACACCCTGCACTGTCAAAGTGCCAAATAGTCAGTGTATGGCACTGAAAATAATTTTTTTTGTGTGTGTGCTTGCACGGCCCTGCATTGTGCTTAGCAATGGACATGTGCCAGACATCTAAAAATAGAAACCGGATGGATTAAATTACAAATGGAAAGGCCAAGTTCAAGCATAGATGAGTGGGTATGTGCAACTCGCCACTCACCAGTGCTTAAACATATATATTATATAATGTAATATATAATATAATAATAATTATAATTATAATATGTAATATTATATAGTTTTATATATATATATATATATATATATATATATATATATATATATATATATATATATATATATAAAAGTACAACAGCAATTCACAGGCTACATAGCCGAATGGTTAGAGTGACAGCCTCATGTGCAGGGTTTGAATACAGAGACCAGTTATTTTGTAAATAGACATTCTGAGAGTTATTTTAAATCCCAATGAAATAGTTATGTGATTACACAACAGGTTATTAATATTATTGTGCAAATACACATTAATGAGATGTACTAGTAAGCCCTGATTGAATTTTGTATGAATACACAGACAGGTTATTAAGCATGTATGTTGCAAATACATGTAAGAGATGTATTTTAAACCCCAATGGAATATTGTATGCATGCACAGACATTTTATGAAGCATTTATTTTGCAATTACACAATTATAAAATGTATAATGAAATCCTGCAGTGCTTTGCCCAGCTAAGCTTTGCTAAGCATAGCTAAGCCTAGCCAAGCACTGCTTACACAAGGAATGTTTTAGCAGTACATAGCCAGTTTGCACATTACTGAGCGGTGGAAAGCACCATTAAGCAATGCCCATTTAAGCATTGGTCAGCTCAGGTAAGCTGGTTTGCACATCGCTAAGCATTGCTAAGTATTGCCAGTTTAATCACTGCCCGGCTGAGCTCAGTTGGTTTGTGCAGTGCTAAGTGAAGCTCTGCATTTTTAAAAATGGTCCAATGGTGGCAAAGGGTGGGAATACAGCCTTATTTAAATGCAACAATGGGAATACAGCCAGAATCTGTTGGAGGTTGATCTTGGCAGGGATTATGGCAGGAGTTGGAGAGGGTGCATGCTTCTGGGTGCAGCAGTGGGGCATTCTGGAGTCCAGGGTCATGGCTGGACTCCTTGTAAAATACCATGACATCCAGCCTGCTGCAGGGCCACTACCAGGGGTTGGAATATAAATTGGAGGCATGGACCAGCTGGCACATGACCTCACCAGTGCAACTGGTATCCCCCACACAGGTGAGCAGGTGCGTCACCATTTTGACAACCTGAAGCATAGGAAGGGGGATCTCTTGGCCATTGGATCCAAGATGCCCAGGATGACAATGTCCCACAAGTTTGTAAGTATTGTTAGCATTGTTTTACCAATAGCTAATCTGCATGTGTGATAGACAGGCATACATAATGGTGTGTTTCTCTACCCACAGCTGCATAGGAGAGAGCTTGCAACCTGGAGGCCCATGCAGGGCACCTGGCCAGGTTGTGCCAAGAGTGTGGTGAGTACAGATGTATCTTGCAATCTATAGTCATATAAACAAGAAAGAGTACATTAGTAACTGCCAGTATGTTTTGAGCATACTGCAATGAATATGGTCATAGACCTGGACTGATATAACTGAGTAATGGCAGGTGCAGTTCAACAAAGTTGAAAGCATGATACCTGATAATGTTAAATAAAAAAAGTTTATACTGCATTAATAATGTTAATAGGTTCATGGGTTTATAGGTTCATACTAGGTTATCTGCCCTAGGGCATTTATAAGCCTAGCCAGAATGTGTTTGGCTTTCGCCACCCATTTTAAATTAATTTTGCTATGCCCTTTTTTGAGGTTAGTATACTGTGCCTCTGTCTAACAGTGACACAGAAGTGATACCCGGGGTAAACCTACGATCTCCCATCCACTCATCAAGATTCCTCTTGAAGAGAGTCAATGAGGGACTCTGCCTAACCTGGACTGGGATTTTATTCCAGAGTGAAGGGAGCCTCTGGGTTATGAATCTGTCCCTCCAGCATGTCCTATTTATTTTGGTGCTGAGGTTCAAGTTTCTCGAGCGTGTAGCTCGATGGGATTTGGATTTTCTGAGGTGCAGCATGTCCATTAATTCCAGGTTGGACATGGCTTTATACATCAGGCACAGATTGCCTCTGAACAGGCGGTATGCCACTGAGTAGAGCTGGAGTTTTTTTAACCAGGCAGCATATGGCATCTGTTTGAGCCCTTTGATCCTCTTGGTGATGTACTTTTGGGGTCTTTCCAGTTGCTGCAGGTGTCTGGTAAGGTACATCCCAAAAGGGGCATTGTACTCAATTATGGGCCTGAAGAGGGATGAGTAAAGAGGCACGATGACCACCCCTGATCTAGATGTGAATCCCTTCAAGATTAGGTGGGCTATATAAAATGTTTTTCTCACCACTTTGGCCATGTGGTTGTCAAATGAGAGATTGCTATCAACTTGGGTCCCCAGGTCCCTAATTACTTCTTCTGTACTTAATGGATTATCACCTATGTTGTAATTTGTGGGCATTTTGTTTTTGCCAAAGGGGATGACTATACACTTTTTGGCGTTTAGCTTGAGGCCATGGCTCTGGCACAAGTTATCTGTTTCTATGAGGCCCTTTTGGAGGATGCTTGTGTCGGCTGGAGAGTCGATTATGGCACCCAGTTTGCAGTCATCTGCGAACTTGGTCAGCCACAGTCCTTCCGTGTTGGCCTGTACCTCTGAGAAATATATACCGAACAAGAGAGGTCCCAGGACTGAGCCTTGTGGGATGCCACTTGTAACTGGTTTGGAGTCTGACATGGCCCCAGCAATTCTAACCATGTGGGTTCTGTCCTTGAGCCAGTTTGCAACCCATCTAGTGACATAGGGGTTTATATTTAAGCTGGTGAGCTTATCTATAATGCCTGAGTGGGGTATTGTATTGAAGGCTTTTGCGAGGTCCAGGTAGGCTGTGTGGACCACCTTCCCCTCGTCAATGGCCTTGGTGACTGTTTCAAAGAAATCAACCAGGTTTAAAAGGCAGGATCTGCCCTTAACAAAGCCGAATTGGGTAGGATCCAGTGTCTGTAGGTCCCCAATATCTTTATTTATGAGGTCCATGATGATCCTTTCCATAGCTTTGCAGACCAAGCTAATCGGGCTTATGGGGCAATAGTTTCCAGGATCCATTGAGGCACCACCTTTGTGGAGAGGGACCACAGTTGCTGTACGCCACTCTTTGGGTACATATCATGTAGTAAGGCTGAGATTGAACAGTAGTTTTATATTTGGGTTTAGCTCTTCTTGGAGTTCATGTAGGACGCAGCCCGGGACACCGTCTGGTCCCATTGATGCTGTGTTTTTTTGCTTTGGAGAGGGCGGCTCTTACCTGAGCATCTGAGATGTCAGGGGGGCAGCACTCTGCTGGGATAGATATTTGACCTTTTGATGGGGAGGGGGGGAGTTTGCGCTGAACCTGTCAGCTAGGATGTTGGCAATGTCTGTGGGTTCGGTGTATTTTTTGTCATTTTGGACTAATTCTGAGCATATCTGGGAATTACCACCCAGGTTCCTAACATAACTAAAGAAAGCCTTGTGATTATCCTTAGTGTCCTGTGCAATTTTTCTCTCGAAGCTGACCTCAGACGATTTTATGAGTGCCCGTAGTTTTTTGCTAATACTGATCAGAGATGCCTTCCCTTTCTGGAATTTTGCTCTATCATTTAGTAGCTTCCTTCTTCTATTGTATAGTTTGTTTATGGCTGGGGTCCACTAGACAGGACATCTGCCTTTGGAGGATTGGGTCCTGGTTTTATTTGGGATCGCATGAGCCATGCATTCCTGAAGGTGTTCACAGAATGCGTTTATAAAGGATTCTGCGGTCTGGGCCATATTTTCCACAGGCCCGGGGGCTTTGAAGGATTCCACCTCGGTTTTGAGGAGTGTGAAATTTGCTTTAGAGAAGTTTTTCACTGTGGTTTTCTGGGCAGGGGGTGGTGTCGGGATGTGAATATCCAGTGAGATTAGTTTATGGTCTGATCTTACCAGTGAGGGATACACTTCTGGTCTGGAGCATAGAGTCCCCATGTTGGTGATGATCAGGTCCAGTATGTTTTCCCCTCTTGTGGGAGTGGAAACAAGTTGTTCCATAGCATTTGAGTTTATAAATTCTAGGAACCTTTGGGCTAGGGTGTTGGAGCTAGAGTAATGCTCCCAGTCTATGTTTGGGTAGTTGAAGTCACTCAGTATAATGGTGTTTGGAGAGACCTTCATATTTTCCAGTGTTCTCAGGAAGGCCGAGTGGGGTTCCTGGGTTAGGGAGGGTGGCCTGTAGCAGGCTATAAACTGGAAGGCAGTTTTACCCACTGTTAGTTGCACATGGATAGTCTCTGATGCGTCGTGCTGTGCCACCAACCTGGAGGTCTGGGTATCTTTGATGAATATTGATACTCCCCCTCCTTTTGTGGGTCAGTCCAAGTTTTGGGGCCAAAAAGCATGGTATGAGGTATAACCTGGTAGTGCTGGGGTGCTCTTGGGAACCTTGAACCGGGTTTCTGTTACTGCACAGATATCAATGTTCTCCATGCTAAGGAGAGTTTCGAGTGCGTGCACCTTGAGGTTTAGACTTCTGGCGTTGAGTAGCATTACTCTTAGTTTCTTATCCCTTGTGATACCTATGGAGGTGGGTTTGTCTTTTAAGCCTTGCCTAAAAAAGGCACTACGGGGGTAGCAAGAGCCTTTGCCAATATCCGAAAGCCCAGGGGTGACAGGTGCAAGCTGTCCCTAGCGAAGCATCGTGGCTTGTCGAGCATGTCATCCCAGGCTGACAGGCATTGGATCCCCTTTGAATGACACCAATACTTAAGCCAATTGTTGAAATTGATCATCTTGTCTTCATAATGTGGCATTATTCTTGGTGAGGGTAAGATGCTACTCAAGGTCAGGGTCATACCGGCCTGGGCCACATGCTCAGAGAGCTCCTCTATGTCTCTTTTCATGTAGTCCAGGGAGGTACGTCTCAGGTCATTCACACCAGCATGGACAATGACTGAGTCATATTTGTACTTGCCTTGGAGTGACCTGAGTGCTTGTGTTATGTGGCGGATCCTAGCGCCCAACAGGCAGCTCACCGTGACCTTCTCCTTGTTCAGCCTGGTGAGCGGGACGTCAGTGTGCCTGACGATAGAGTCACCTATTACAAGTGTATCAGGTGCTTTGTTTAGCCTTAAGGGCTGTGACTGTTCGGCACACTGACTTTGTGAGCTATGTGTTGCATGTGTTTTGTTTTGGGGTAGCAGTTGCTTGGGTGTCTGCTTTGGAGGTCTCTGCTGCTTAGGCAGATTTTTATTTAGAGCCTCTGAGTATGTTTTTGTGTGTTTATGTGTTTGGTTTGCTGTCGTGTTAGGTCTATGTGAGACTGGAATTGTACTGAGTGTGGTTTCCTTCTCCTCCTGATGGGTTACGCCAGTACTGAGTTGAGAGAGCTTAGCCTCCAGTTTGGCTATATGGATGCATCTCTCACATGTGTTGGAATTTGTTGGGAGGAGGAGAGGGGTGTCTGTGTACATGAGGCAGTTGTAACATTGCCTCAAGATTCCCAGATTCACCAGCTGGACCGGAGAGAAGATTGACAACTGACCTTTGGACATGCTAGAATAGTATTGGGAATTCCTTTATAATTGAAAAAAAAGGGTCAATGGGGAACAAGGTACTCAAGAGGACTTTGTGAAAGTGCAGTGCTTTTCATTTTTTAGTGCTGACTTATATAATTGCTTTAGTGAGCAAGTGCCTTTAGTGAGCAAGTGCCAGGTAACTTAAATGCAATGTGTTACAGGTAACTTAAATGCAAAAATGACAAACAGTAACTTTCTTTTAAGTGAAACAAGGAAATGAGTACAGTAAGCAATGCAGATATCACTAGAGATCCACAGAAGCGCTGAAAAGCCTCGTTTTAGGTGGTATTAGTGTTTCAGGGAAATAACAAGCAAACAAACAAGCATACAAACAGAGCTAGATTCAGCAGGCCTGGATCTAGTCTATGCTACAGCAAACAGTTAATGAAATAAAAGTCTCTACTACATGAATAATGTTAAGAAAATAAAGTTCAACTGCATGAATAATGTTAAGGAAATAAGGCTCAATTGCATTCATAATGTCAATGAAATAAAGTTCAACTGCATTCATAATGGTAAGGAAATAACATTTCTACTGCATTAATTGTGGAATTACAGCTCTATTGCAACACCTGCATTATAAGAAGTGTTCATCAATAAAGACTGTTACATGTATACCAATCACTGTGTGACATCACCTCTAATAAAGCTGTGCTGTGCAATATGTGTGTATTTTGGGCTGTTGGTCATGAAATCGATTAGTACAACTGCTGTGAAGTACAAATGGGAATAATACCATGAAGTGACTAAAGGTTAGCTAATAAAGAAGTGTTTTACTAAACTGTAGATATGGAGCTGTACTACAAGATATAATGCATTATATTTATTCTGCAGTAAGATCTGAACCTAGAATAGGAACGTCCAAGGTATATAGTGTGTATCTCAGGATTGTCTTGTGTTAACCATTGCATTTCAGCTATAGTCATTCCTGATCTTAGTCTTAATTACTTTGCTGCAGGCAAGTATGAAACTGTAATAGCTATAGACTGCAAATATACCATCTGTAACTGTATACAGGTCAGGTAGCCAACCCAGCACTCTGATATGGTCTGTACACATCGCACATAGTTTCGATCACTAGGGGTTAATTGTATACACCTGCATTCCATATATTAATGCACACTGCACAGTTCACCTACTATCTCTGTCATGCACGAATCTCATGCATGTGTTTTCAAGTGTCACTGCAGTCTTGTATAATACTCCATCTCTATTACCAGGTAACAGTTTGTTACCAGGTGAGCTCTAGACACAAATCAGTCAACCAATGTTCAGCAGTGGGTCAGTAGCTCAATTTGTTATGATGTACATTTTGTCACACACAGACTGGGGTTTGAATCCAGGGACAAGTAATACTAAATATTTGTAGAAACAGTTATGTATTGTTAACAGATGTTCTCCCCACAGAAATTGCAGGTAAATAAATGGCTGTAGTAGCTGTTCAAATGGGTTAATAATTTGTGTGTCCAGACGTACCAGCGTGTTAACAGCATTTTTCATCAAGGTAATAAGACATCAGTATATAAAATGTCAACAAGTACAATACTAATACAGGTTAATAAAACAAATAAAACTGTTTAATCTTGGTATGGCTGTATCCCTGGTGTGTCTGTGAATGTCTGCTGATAGTCTAACCCCCATGCATGCCAAGGATGGCATGATAAGCGTAACATCTCTCTACTATGCACGATGCATGTTTTTCAAGTGTTACACTGTCGATGATTGTGATTACTTTTGCCAAATCCCTTGGACACAGATTTAACATGCACTTGATTTATGTCAATAGCACAGTCACACTACATCATTCCACAGTACGTCTTGGTACTCATATATGTTCCCCTGATATGTTATAGTCCACTGTAGTTGTGTACCTGGAGGTGTTACAGCTTGGCCCATACTGTCCCATGCAGATAGCATGAGAGGTATGTAGATGCTACAGAAGCTATAGGGTACTTTTATACATAAAGTAAGGGCAGACCTGTAGAGTATATTAAGGTACTCTTTCAAACAATATAGCCTATACTGGTAGTAACGGAATGCCTTTCTCTCCCCCCCACCCATTATCTGCACCATAATTTATTATTGCTAAACATCGGGTATGGCTTACATTTAACATATGTTGTTCTCAAAACATTATGTTGGGCCTTGTGTTTTAATATTGTTATATATTACAATGGCTGCATACCAACATACCTTGCTGAATTACCTATGTTGTTGGCCTTTTGCCGTAACTATTACTAGCATGCTGTTACAATACTGACTGTTATACCACTTATTGTTGTGTTCCATTTGCTATGCAATGTTATATTACTGGGTTAATTGGAACAACCTGGCATGCTGTTATAACTAATATTTAAATGTTCTGTTTATTACTAACCTATACACACTGAAAAAACCTCAACACCATAGCTCGACTGGGTAGGCCGGTTCCCACGGATCCACCTACCCTACCTCAACTGGCCATGACACTGCACCCAAGCACATCTGCGACCCAACCTGGAGCTTCCCACTCCACCAGTCCTGCCACCACCTATGGGTGGAACCACCTCAGGGGGTGGGGCCCATACGCCCCTGGGAGTGGGCATGGAGAGGGAGTTGTCACCCAATGACAGCTACTAAGTATGGTGTGCAGGATCATGCAGCAAGAGTTTGACAAGTGTCTGCACCATATTGAGGGCAGACTGGTGACTGCCCAAGGGTGGGGAGCTCAATCCCACTGCTGCCATCTGGGGGCACATGGCTCTCCTATTCCACAATACCTTCCCCGGCCAAGGTGTTTAGCCCCCTCATGTGTCATACACCGCTCCTGTCTACTGTCTTGTCTGTATTCTCGGTTTGCAAATGCTACCTCTCCTACCCAACTTACCTCCCCACATGTACCTATATACCTTCCCCAACATTCCACTCTCTCCTTAAAAAAAAAAACTGGGCATCTGTCCCACAAAAACGTATCACCTCATACATAACTCTCCATTTCGCCCCCACCTACACTGCCCACAATCAAATCATTACAGCAATTACTTAACACAGTTATGTCACCCACACCCCTCTTTCTGGGATGTGAGGTTCCAAATTCCAAATTCTCTACAACCTGCACAGCTGTTGCTGTACAAGAAATGGAGAGCTATGGTCCTTTCCTACACCTGTCCTGCACATCCCTACCTACCTTTCACATTGTTTTTCCTGCTGCTTGCCCCCATTTCACCACTTTCCAATTACCCTTTTTTCCTTTCTTTTGTTTGTAAATAGCACGGGTTTAAGTGGAACATCAGAAATACCCATGCAAACTGGCTTAAAACTGCTTTAATCACCTTCTGTCTTTCTTATTCACATCAGCAAAATGATCGTCCCTGCCAGGTCTTGAACCCAGAACCTGCCAATTAGGATGCAGTGTACTAACCCACTAGGCAACGCAGCTCTAAAGAACATCAGGTGTTTCCATAAACATATCCTGAGTATTAGTGATGCACATCAGCAAAAAAATTCAACCCTGTTATGACCCTGTCAACTACAGCGTAGTGCATTATCCCACTAGGCCACTGAACTCCGAAGTAGAGGAGTTGTTTCCATACACATATCCTAAGTGACAGCGACACACTGCTTGTACACATAATGGGAAAAATGACAGCATACTCGGAACTGTAATGCAGATACCAAACCAGTACACAGCCAAATAAATGTTGATGGATGTACATGAGGCCTAGGATATCAGGTAGAGTTGACAACTGCACAGACTGTTGCAGAATGCCCACAGTTGTGCCACCTACTTTTGGCATGGTTGTCACAAAACCTATTCTGTGTGCTGAAGTACTGGCAAGTCAGTACAGATTGAGATTAGGAAACCATGACAGACATTTCATTGTCACATGTCATACCCATCCAAACACACATGTTTATACCAATCCTGTGTAACAGACTGTATGTATGCACATTTGTCTTGCAAAGACACCTGCTATAGTATTGACTCAGTAGCTTCATCTGTTACATTCCTCACATGCTTTACATTTTGCCATCCACAGTCCTGGCTTCCATTCCAGTCTGTTGCACATCAAGTACATGTTTGTCAATATAACAAATAACTGACAGAGCCATGCAATTTTAATCAGAATGGGTTGCTGCTACTGCAGTCATTCCTAGCATGCTGTACATTTTGCCTCCCACAATCCTGGCTTCCATTCCAGTCTGTTGCATGTCAAATACATGTTTGTCAAAACAACAATTAAATGACTGAGCCCTGCAATTATAAGCAGGACTGGTTGCTACTACTGCAGTCACTGCCATCCATATTAGCATGTTAAAGGCCTGTAGGTTGGGACACATTTCACAAATATGTATAGGTGTCCTAAATGTCACCTACCACTCTCTGGATGGCATTATTACATAACATATGTACCTGAGGCACACACCTCACCTGGACTGTTATGGGTACCCTAGCCCTGGCTATGATCTGACAAGAGAGCTGACACTGCTCCCTCACTGACATATACAACTTCCTGTCCCTCAATGTGTTCACAATCCCCAGTATGACTCCTGGGCAGAATGCAGCAGCTGCAGCCTGCAACATGTGGTAGTATGTTCAGCTACCTGCTACAGACCTACGATACCTCTCAAACACCTAGAACAGTGGATCCACGCAACACCCATATATAAAGGGTTGGGGGGAATGGTTAAGTGACAGGGACATGTGTCACAGTCTTTCCCTACAAACATACACAGCTGATAGACCAGCAGGTATATTCTGATGCAAATGACATATGACATTCACATCTGTCTGTCCCCTTACTGACCTCAAGCCACATTGCTAAACAGTAAACTGCCACATAATCCAAAAGTTTTCCCAATGGTCAAACATAGCATGCCAAACTGTGGACATACCACAAAAGTCCTGACAGTGGACAGTATTTTTTCCAACCCTCTGTGATGCTGTAGTTCCCACACCTCAATAATGTACATCTCACCATCAGGAAAAGAGCCATATCCTACATGAAGGCCTTAAATATAGTACTGTGGTGCCATGCCATTGGCTAATGAAAATGCAACCCAGCTGTTCTGGATACAAACATCAAGTGTGAGCCAAAGATTGGTGCACAGGCAATCACCTGTTCATGAGCATTACCTACAAAAGGTAAGCTGTTGCCTATGATAAACAGATCTGTGACTTTCTTTACGAAGACAGACTGCAAGAACATAAGCATTATACTACAGGTTTTCTGCACATAAAGGAGAACAGCACTATACCAGGTATGTAATACAAGTCCCCATGTAATGGGACACAGATGGGAGGATGTAGTTATGGGAAATAGGGATTACAACAGTAGGTCTGTAGTACATATCTTGGAATGACATGTTGCTGTTAGTCAGTTGTCCACCACCTACAGGCTTCGCTTTCGGCTCATCCACCACCTACAGGCTTCTGTTTCGGCTCTTGTCTGCTGTGAAATAGATCACAACTCTGGTCCTCTGAGTCCCTCCAACAATGGTCAGCTCATGTACAAATCCTACTGGATTGTGTTTTACACAATAGTGACAGTAAGTACTGGTGGATATAGTTGGCATATCACATGATGTACTGTCAGTCAGCTCCTCTCAGTCCATGATTGTCACACAAGCATACTTCAAATATTGTCCATGTGTCCCTGACTGCTCCTGATGTACTCTGGCTAGGTCACTGCTTACTCCACACCCATATCTCATCATTTGAGACCTATGCCTGGCATACCTGTTGACCCACTACAGCAGGACAGCAGGTTATAGCTAGTAGTAGTGAGGAGGGGACAGGCCCGGCCTTAGAGACAGAGTGTACATATTGAGCATACAACATAAAGGAATGAATATAGTACCAGATATTAATGTACCATAACTGTTTTCTGAGGGGTCTGGTGAGTGGCAGCCAGATTCCTCATAGTCTGGGAACAACCATTACATATTGTCCAACTGTTTTCCAGACATCCACATTTGTCTGGCAGAGGGTCCATATATATCAGGCACATGTATACATTCTGCAAACATCTGTGTACTGCAGATGCCAGACACCCACAGGGAGGATACCCTACAGCAGGTTTGCAGTGCTGTCTGTCATTGGGTCACACACATGTTGCTGGACTGTCCCCATACACTTGTAGTAATGCTCACTTATTTGTCAGGTGGTTGCTGTATGACATGGTACTGGGATGTCGCCCATAAGGGACACGCCAAAGTAAATGGCAGTGATGGATGTGGAGACATAACACAGTCTGCCACAGCACACAGGGCCATAACCGGTATACCTAGAATCATAGGAGGTTACTAGGCTATTGGCCCTGTGGCTTTCATAAGCCTAGCAAGGGTTTAGCCCATGTTTATGCAAGTCAGCACCTGATGCCCCAGTCCAACAGGGACACAGGTGGTATCCCAAGAGTGTATATCCTGTTTACTATCCAGTTATCAAGGTTTAACTTAAAAAGAGATAAAGAGGTACTCTGCCTGATGTGGACAGGGTGTCCATTCCATAGCTGGGTGAGTGTGTGGGACACATATCTGACCCTCTAACAGCTCCTGTTGATATCACAGACCAGGTTGAGGACACATGTGCAGGTTATTCGAGTGGAGCTTGACTTATGAATGTGCAGCAGTCCCATCAAGGTGGAGTCCGTAATCGCCTTGTATGCCACACAGAGGTCACCTCTGAGGAGTCTGTATGAAACCGGGTAGAGGGATAGGGCTTTTAGCCTATCTGTGTATGGTAGATGTTTGAGGCCTTTGTATTCTCTGGTAAGGAACCTCTGTGGTCTCCCCAGGTGCTGCATGTGCTTTGTGAGGTACATGACGAAAGGGGCATAATACTCAATAATGTTCCTTATTAGGGAGGAATACAGGGATATTATGACCCCCATGTTCCTGAATAAGATACCCTTACATATGAGGTGAGCAATGTAGAAGGCTTTCCTTACAAAGGAATCAACATGGTGGTCAAATTTCATGGTGCCATCAATCTGTATGGCCAAATCCGTCATGACTGATTGTGTGCTTAGGACATTGTTAGTAATGTGATAATTTGTGGGGATATCACTCTCCCCAAAGGGAATGATGCTGCATTTTGAGGTGTGCAGCCTGGGGCCATGTGTCTGGCACCACTCATGTGACTGCATGAGACCCTCTTGGTGGATGTCCACATCACTAGGGGATATGGTGACAGTATCCAGCATCCAGTCTTCTGCAAACGTGGTTGGACATAGCCCACTGGTTGTGACCTGCACCTCAGAAGAGTAAATCACACATAACAGAGGCCCCAAGATAGAACACTGTGTTACATCACTAGTTATGGTGTCTACCACTTGAGATGGCTTCCCCTATATTGAGCAGGTGGGTGCTGTCAGTGGGCCAGTGTGCTACCCATCTGGTAACATATGTATTGATGCCTAGTTGAGAGCATATATCTATTATGACCAAGTGGAGAATACTGTGAAAGTCTTTGGCCAGGTCAATGTAGGCAGTGTGCACTGTCTCCCCTCATCCATGGCTTTGGTGACTGTGTCAAAGAAGTCAACCAAATGTAACAGATATGATCTCCCCTTGATAAAGCCAAACTGTATGTGATCAAGTGTGTGGAGGTCACCAATGTCCTCGTTAATGAGGTTCATTATAACCTGTTCCATGGCCTTGCAGATCAGGCTAGTTAGGCTAATCGGTCTTTAATGTGTCATACTGGTGGACGGTCCACCTTAGTGTAAAGGGATGACAGTGGGTATCCTCCACTTGGCTGGGACAAAGGTTGTATTCAGGCTTTGGTTGAATACAGTGCCTAATGGTGCTGCAGGTTAATGCTTGAGGTCATGTAGGATGCATCCTGTGATTTGATTGGGTCCCATGGAGGCTGTATTCCATGACTTTGAGACAGCAGTGACGACCTGTTCCCTAAATATAAGGCAAAGGGGGTAGGTACCTGGGATGTCCTGATGTACTGATAGGGGGGACAGGGGTGAAGCTTTCACTGACTCTGTCAGGCAGCAAGTTTGGTATATCTACAGAACTTGTATATCTGGTGTCATTTGACCATCACTTCTGAGCAGGTCTGGGTGCTTCCTTTGAGGTTGCAGACATATGTGAAGAAGGAGATATGAATGTCTGTAG
The DNA here is from genome assembly GCF_019279795.1 of Protopterus annectens. NCBI lineage: Eukaryota > Metazoa > Chordata > Ceratodontiformes > Protopteridae > Protopterus > Protopterus annectens. The sequence continues at coordinate 1,020,392,286 of NC_056729.1, forward strand.
TGGACATCATCAATGTGGGCTTGGTGTTTGCTTTGCAGGATTTCAGCAGTGCTATTATTTTCTTGTTCAGACTAATGAGACATTGCTTTGAAATGGGCAACTGCTCCTTCTAGGTCTTGGACAGCAATATCTCACTCCTGTTACAGAGTCTATTTATTGCAGATGTCCACTAGACAGGCTTACATATCCTTGCAGAATATGTGTAGTCCTGTCAGGTATACCTGACCCCATGCATCTATACAAATGGACGTATAGTGCTTTGGTTTATTTGTGGATATTGGTACCAGTTCCTACAGAGGGGGAGGGGGCTGTGAAACTGTTTATACCATCCCTCAGAAGGTTCTAATCAACTTTGGAGATGGTTGTATGTCTGAGCCTTGCTAGATGGGTATTGTGGGAGACTGTGACTACAAACATGATCGCTTTATGGTTGGTTTTCCCACAGAGGATGATACTGTAGGGATGCTGCAGTGGTTACCCATGTTGTTTAATACCAACTCCAAGAGATTTTAACCTCATGTGCGGGTAGCAACTAGCTGTTCCATGGTGTTTGCATTGCCAAATTCCATGAATCTCTGGGAATTTGTTTGCTGGCATGAGTAGTTCTTCCAGTCTATGTTTGGGTACATAAAATCACCCAGGATTAGAGTACAGAATTGAATCCTGATAGAGTAGAACAGGCCCATATAAGCAGAATGGGCTTCCTGGTCACATGTGGGAGCCAGTAGCTAGCTATGATTTGAATACGGGTCTTGGCAATGGTTAAGACACCTGGAGTGTTTCCTGTGTGTCTTACTGTTTGACAAGCCTGGAGGTGTGTATGTTTTTCATGTATAGTGAAACTCCATGTCCCGTGGCTTCCACACCTTAGGGTCTGACTATATGATAGGATGGGTGACCATGTAAGGCTGGAGTGCTCTCTGCAGCTTTGAAATATGTGGCTGTGACTGCACAGATGTCAGAATTTTCCAGGATTAAGACTGCTTGCAATGCATGCAGATTCATGTTTAGACACCTAGCATTTAGCAACATGGCCTTCAGTTTGTGATTTGTTGACAGTTTCATGCTGGTAGTGTTAACGTCACCACTATTCCTAATAAAGGCACTATGGGGTGGCAGGAACCATTGCCAGAACCCTAAAGGCAAGATGAGACAGATGGAGGCCATCTCTGGCAAGGCATTGTGGTCTGTTGATCATATCATCCCAGGCTATCAGGTACTGGATTCCCCTGGAATGGCACCAGAAGCCAAGCCAATTGTTAAGGTCATTCATTTCCTGATTGTATTGTGGCATCATGCTGGGTGATAGCAAAAGGCTGCTTAAGGCTAGGGATGTACCTGCATGGGACACAATCAGCAGTCTCAATCATGTCTCATGTCATATAGTCCAGGGAGGTACATCTCAGGTTAGGCATGCCAACATGGACTATGACAGACACATAACAGTACCTGTTGTTGAGAGACAGCAGTGGGTATGTGATATGGCAGATTCTGGCACCTGACAGACAAGTAACTGTGACTTTCTCCATATACAGCCTGATGAGATGCACATTTGTGTGTCTCACAATGGAGTTTACTATGACTAATATGTTAGATTTATGGTGATGTCTTAGTGGCTGTGGGACACAGGTGTGTGGTTATGCATGGTATGTGGTGTGCAGGGCTGTGGAGTTCACATGTGTTTTGCCTCAGAGGTCTCCTTTGTTTGAGAATGTTTATGTTGAGGGCCTCCACATATTTCGGTGTGTAATGTGTACATGTGGGTGTTGTGTGAGATGTACTGATTGTGTTGACAACTTTTTGGTGCCAGATATGCGGGCTTGAGAGGAAGAGAGCATGGACTGTAGGTTCCTAATGTCATTGCATCTCTCACAAATTGTGTTCCTTGGTGGTATTTGTAGATGGTTGTCTGTGTAGATGAGGCAGTTGCTAAATTGTGTCAGGATGCCCATATCAACCAGACTGGCAGGGGAAACTGTAGGACATTATCCAGCCATATTTGTCAGAATCTGAGGGAGGATGAACAGGTAGACCGAAGGGGTGGGCCTACAGCCTAGGTGCTTAAAACAAACATAGGAGGCTTACACTACTACATACAGTGTAGACAGGCTATAAACAAGCAGTAATAAGTGCAACAGAAAAGATGCAGTTGGACACCTCAGAGAACATGTAGCAAGTAGCAGGAAACAGCAGGATGAGAAGGGAAATGCATGATGTATTGCCACTATGTTGCTGATAGTCACATACATACTGTGGTGAGAGATGCAGGGTTTGATGCAGGAGTTAGCAGAGAATAGTACTGGCAAATGTGGATGTGCAGGGTGTGTACATAATGGAGAGCAATGTATGTGGTCTTGTGATGTGTTCCCCTCTTCTTGTCTTTCAGGAGTGATGTGCAGATGGAGGAACCCACCATTTTCTGCAGCCAAGAATGAAGTTATAGTCGATGGACTCAGACTGCATCCCATCCAGCTGTCAAGGAGTCAACATATGCAGGAAAAATGCACTGTACAGTGGGCAGAACTTGTTGCATCAGTAAATCACATTGGGCTACAGGACAGAAGCTATGAGCAGGTCCATCACCGGGCCACCGACATGATAAATGCTGCGCTGCAAAAAAACACAGATATGGCCAGGGACTGTGCTGGCACTGGTGGAGGGCCAGCAACACATCCACTCTTAGCTACAGAGACATACCTGGCAAACCTGGGTTCAGACACCAGCTCACAATCATTCATCACCCCATACATCATGGAGGTGGGTGGCACAGCTTCCACAGCAGAGGAGGGTCCAGATAAGCCTCCTGTGGTCATCACTTTAATACTGTAGCAGTCATGGTGGCAGCATCTGCATACCTGTACATGGATGTCAATCAATCTGCATTTGTGGGAGGGTTGTAATACATACATGTGCACACATACTCAGACTGTCAGCAATGTGGGCAGTATCACAGTTCCTACTGTACATGTTGATATATACACATATTATCCTGTACCAATGCCACATTTGTGTTTGTTGACAATGCCTCTCCCTCACAATTCCATAAGTACCTCTGGTGTGGCCAGAGTCCAACATCCTGTAGCCAGTGAGTGTGAAACTGTTTTGTTATTGCTCATCTATACCCTAGGAATGTTAAGGGCTGCCAGTTTGCTGTGGACACAACTGTTAGGCTTAGCCATAGTACAATACTTGTATGTTCAGTTGTGGAGGTGTTCACTGCAGTGCATTGAATTGGCAATCATAGTAGCATATTTGCAGGAGCTGTAACCAATGTGCACATATTTTTGTGAAGGTGTATGTAGTCTGTTATACAGGGGGCAATAGTATGGTGGAGACTGGTGCACTGTTTTTTAGGTTAAGGTCGATCACATACACTGACATGTCACTTATCTCACAGGTGTACTGACAACATTAACCAGATGTAGCTGCACTGCATGTTGTTAAGGGCCTGTTTTGTCTGTGTCTGTTGTGGTTTGCTTGTGTGTTGTGCATGGGATCAGTAATAAGGTGTGGTATGTATAATGTAGTTGTGGCACCTCACCTGTATGTGTGTGTGTGTGTGTGTGTGTGTGTGTGTGTGTGTGTGTGTGTGTGTGTGTGTGTGTGTGTGTGTGTGTGTGTATGAGTGTGTGTGGATCAGCAGACATAATGGTGCATGTATTAATGTAGTCATGTCTTGCTCTTCACAGGTGACTGTTGGGGTTGGAGCCTGCCCCCTCACAACCTGATGTCAGTGTCTCATTGGACTCTGATGATAATGGCTGCCATAGTGAGGCACAGGTGTGGCTGCTGGGGGCTGAATCTGTCCCATGGGTTGACATCCCACTTCCTCCTCCAATGTCCCCACACACAGCTAGTATGCCCACACATACCCAGTCCTCTGTGGCCACAGATATTGGACAATCAGAGGGTGGTGCCCTTGAACAGGATAGTGTGGTGAGTATTTCATCTGTGACTGTAGACACAAGCCATAGCCAGAGAACTGGTGAGGTCCCACACAGGCAGCTTGACAGGGGTGCTCAAAGAAGAACTGCTGCCCATCCACCACCTGTCACAGGTGTCACATCACGAGTCACTCGAAACATGTTTCAGTCCATCATGCAGGTACAGGCACATTCTGAAACAGCACCAGACAGATGGTCAGGATCATGGATGCATCACTGTCTGGCATCCATGACTCCATCCACAACATTGATGACACCATGCATCATTTCACTGATGTAGTGGACAGACGGTGGGGTAAGATATTTTCAGTTCTTAACTGTACATTTTCTGTGCTGGAAGATGTGGTGGGAGTAGGTCATCTAACACATGGACATAGGTCAGCACCAATATCAGCTGAGTGTCCACATGGCCATGCATAGTCATGCTCCCATAGTGACAGTACTACCAGCACTACAGAAGGAAGGGTGCTATCCATACCACGACTTGGCAGGCCATGAGCACATGGTCCTGGGTGGTCCCATGAGGAACACGGACCCAGTAGACACCAGTCACCATCAGCAAGTAGTACCACATCTGACCCTGGTCATGGAGGTGCCAGTACCACACCTGACAGAGACAGTTCTGGTGTTCATGGCTGGAAATGGTGAACTGCACATTCTGCCATGTACGGTCCACTGCTGTCCAACATGCCCTCATGTAGGGCTAGCACATGGCTTTACTGTGTATTCACACATACTCACACATCACTGTCATATGCAGGTCACCATGAGACACACAGCTCCTCTCCATGGCTCAGCTGACCAGCACTCCTCCAGACACACACACATGATGTCATTTGTATGGCACAGCCTAGGCCTTTGGTAACCCCACACCAGACCCTGTGCATGTGATGATACCTGTGCCACATCCCTGTCATCCATACCATCAATGAAGGGACATGCAAATATGTGTCTGATGTACAGGCTGACTATAGTACATTTAATGAAAGTTTGTAGTGAAGTAGTATTATACCCTATAAGGTGCTGTCTGCTGGCATGTATCATGAGTACACATCAAAGTTATGTGTACCTTTGTTCCATGATGCTGCATTGGTGGTAGTATTGCTGACTGACTGTTGTCTCCCACACCTTTTTCTGTTTATGTTCCAGGGTCTGTGTGTCTATGCTGTGGAGAGCTGGTGCCAATACAGTCACTCAGGATGGCATGGTGGCAATGCAGAAATGTGACTTTGCCAAGGTACAGCTGTATATATGCATGGTTAATGAGGTGTGCATGTGTAGAACAGTATGTCAGGGACAATGGGGGCAGACAGCATAATCTTGCTTGCATACCCCATGACACAGCATGCTACTCTTGATACAAGTCACCTGGGAGTTCAGTAGGATCATAGGTTCATAGGATCATGGGAGGTTACTGGAATAATGGCCCTGGGGCCCTTACAAGACTAGCCATTAATTTGTCCCCAGAAAGAAACATCAGTCAGCACCCATTGCCCCTGTGAATGAGGGACACAGGTGGAACCCCGGGACAGAATTGTGGTTTCCCATCCATTCATCATGGTTGCACTTGAAGAGGGTCAGCATGGTACTTTGTTTCATATGTATGGGAAGTTTATTCCTGGGACAGGGCAGCCTCTGGGAGATAAACCTGTCTCTCCAGCAGGTTGTGTTGATGTTGCATATCAAATTCAGGCCTGTCATGCAGGTAATGCGCAAGGAGATAGACTTACAGATATGCTGCAGCTGTAGTAGGGCAGGGTCCAACATTGCCTTGTAGGAGTGACACAGACAACCTCTGAGCAACCTGTCTGATACTGAGTGAAGCAATAGTGATTTGAGCCTGTCTGCATGGGACAGGAGTTGGAGGCCATGGATTACTTTTGTGAGATATTTCTGTGGCCTTTCCAGTTGGTGCAGATGACTGGATAGGTACATACCAAACAAGACATTGTAATAAAATATTGCTCTACAGAGTGAGGACTATAGAGAGCTAATGACCACCTTTTTTCTGGATGCAATCCCTTTACCTATGAGATGAACCACATACAAGGCTTTTCTGACCACTGCCGCTACATGATAGTTGAATGCAAAATTGTTATCAACCTGATTACCCAGGTCTCTCAACACGGGTTGTGTGTTTTGGGGGTTGCCATTGATATGGTAAACAGTGGGGCCATGTCTTTCCCGAATGGCATGATACAGTTTGTTTGCATTTAGCTTGAGTCCAGGAACTTGGCACCACTCTGTAGTTGATGTAAGACCCTCTTGCAGTATGTTAACATCATTTGGGGAGTCAATGACAGACAGCACCCAACTTACAGTCATCCACAGACTTGGACAGTACCTACAAATGTAGGTGGTGGTGGGTAGCATTCATGCTTGGAGACATGTGGGTTATTTAGGGGCAACAGCTACTCACAAGGTCTCAAAATGTATACATATTGCACACACATAGGCAAGACAGACTAGGGTTGCCACCTTATCAAATGCCCAGTGCGGGACACTTTTTGTAATAATGTGAGAGTTGGCAGGACAAACCATACCCACAGTGAGTGCAATAGACAGAACCTCACTTTTCTGACAATATAACAGCTTATTGTTGTAGCATTTGCACAGATTATGCTATTTCTCATAACATTTAGGTGTTTGTGAAGTAAAAATAACTGTTTTATGCAACTATTAGAATAATGTAGGAAATGTTTGTTGTCCTACATTCTTGGAACATTTGTATTGTTTTACTTGTTTTCATGGGACACACCTGGCCAAACATAGACTACAACTTGCACAATGGGACAGGTGATAATACTAACACAATCACATTGCTGCAAGGGAATGTACACACAAACATACATGAACTCTCCTTGTTGAGAGTAGAACCCCTACCTGTTTAGTTGTATATACTATAGCACTATATAATTATCGTATGCACCACGAAGCTTATGATCTTTTGGAGAGTCTGCCACTACTGTTCAGGTGGATGACATCTGCAGGTGCTGTAAAGGTTGCCAATGGGGGGGGTTAACAGGTTTGCACAGGCCCTTAAAATTGTATAACCATTGCACATGCACACATGCAAGACAACCATACTGCTGTGAGAAGATATGCTTACACACACATATACGCACAGAGTTTCCGGTTTTCAGAGCAGAACCCCTAGCTATTTAGTTATATACACTATATTACTACATACTTATCACATGCACCATGGAACTGTTGTGGTTGGAAAGTGTCTAAATGTGCTTCTAAGGTGGATGACATCAGCAGGCCCTGAAAAGGTTGTCAATGGGAGGGTTAATAGGCCCTTGAAATTGTATAACTATCACACACACACACAGGCAAGACAGCCACATTGCTACAAGGGGATATGCTTACACACATGCACACATACACTCACAAATGTGCTAGTTTTGAGAGTAGAACCCCTATCTACCAAGTTATATACACTATAGTACTGTGTACTTATTGCATGTGCCACAGAGGTACTGTGTTTAGAAAGTGTCTAGCTGTGCTTCTAAGGTGGGTGACATCAATAAGCCCTGAAAAGGTTGCCAATAGAGGGGAGGTTAACAGGCCCTTAAAATTGTATAACCATCACATACACAGGCAAGACAGCTGCACTGCTGCAAGGGGATATGTTTACACACACACACACACACACACACACACACACACACACACACACACACACGCATACACACACCCACACACAGAGTTACCAGTTTTGAGAGTAGAACCCCTACCTATCTAATTAAATACACTATTGTACTAAATACTTATCGCATGCACCATGGAACTTATGTGCTTGAAGAGTATCTTACTGTGCTTCTAAGGTGGATGACATCAGCAGGCCCTGTAAAGTATGCCAACGTGGGGGTTAACAGGTAGGCATTGGCCTTAAAATGTATTAGCATTGCGCACACACATAGGCAAGACAGACACACTGCTACAAAGGGATATACTTACATACACACTCACAAAGTTGCCATTGTTGGGATTAGAACCCCAACCTATCTAGATGTATACTCTATAGTGTTACATACTTATCACATGTGTCACTGAGCTTATATGTTAGAAGGGTGTCTAACTGTTGTTTTAAGGTGGGTGACGTCAGCAGGCCCTGTAAAGTAAGCCAATATGGGGGTTAACAGGTAGGCATGGGCCTTAAAATGTATTAGCATTGCACATGCATAGGCAAGTCAGACACACTGCTACAAAGGGATATACTTATGCACACACACGCTCACATGGTTGCCATTATTGAGATTATAACCCCTACCTATCTAGTTGTATAGAGTATAATGCTACGTACATATTGCATGCACCACAGAGCTTATGTGTTTGGAAGGTGTCTGCCACTGCTGTTGGGATGGATGACATCAGCAGCTGTTGACAGGGAGGCCACTGTTGTGGAGGACACTAGTCACAGGGCCATAAAATGATTGACCATTGTACAGACATAGGCCTGCTGGGCATGTGTATGCTGTATGTGGAATATCTACACACAGACACACACACACACACACACACACACACACACACACACACACACACACGGTGTCTGATGTCAGATTAGAACCCCTACCTACCTACTAAAACACACTAAAGCTCACCGTACTAGTTGCACATGCCACTGGTAGCAATTGGTGTACAAGAGGCTGCAGCACTACATCACTCTATACCTTTGTGTGTGTGTGTGTGTGTGTGTGTGTGTGTGTGTGTCTCTACTCCTCTATCTCTCTCTCTCTATATATATATATATTATCTATCTATATATATATATATATATATATATATATATATATATATATATATATATATATATAAAACTCTACAGATATGTATATATCTTATATGTGCCACATACTGATAGATAAGGGTAATCATGTCTGATGGGGATAGGGAGAGACAGTTAGGTGTACATAGATGTCTGTATACACAGAGACATAGTGACGTCTCAGTTCTATAGACAGATGGATCTTCATACATGGGCTGCAATTAGCTAAGTGTAGAAGCATGCCCAGTGTGACCGTCAGTACTTACAAGAGGACTCCAGTCCAGACCTACCTGTAGTCCAATCTGGAAGTTTGTGTGCTACAGCCAATTGGCTGCTGCTGCACCTGATTACACTGTCCAGCACCTCCCTGATATAATGCTCAAGGGATTCCCCAGCTGTGTGCTGGTCATAATATGTGACTCATACGTAGGGGTGTGTACAGATTGTATTAGACTGAACAGGGTTTTTCATCATATGTTTGTCACGTTTTACATAGCAATGTGATTTCCTGGTACATCAGTGGCAGATCATTATAGACTGACATGAGGAACTGCTGACAGACATTTAAATTATTGACTCCATACACAGCAGAGAACCCATGTTACTGCATGACCTGTTCTACTCTGCACTTTCTATATTTGTCTGGTCAGTAGTCCATACTTCTCCTTATATGTGGGCCTTTGTCCTGCTCCTTTTCCTGGCTTTGTCCACAGTTGCAACTCTATGTAGTTTTAGGTATGCTGTGAATGGGGTACAAAATGTAACACCACGTACAGGTTTACAGGCTTCACACCTCTGACTGTACCTGTTTTGCAGGATGTCCAGCATTGTGTCTCATATGTCTGCTCTGGTCCTCAGACAGTTTGTGTTGTATTGGTATTATAATGCTGCATGATGCCCATACCTCTCATCCTCTTTGTGCAAGAAATCTGGACAAAGCCATATATAAAATTGGGACACAAGCCCAAAAATAGGGAGATTTTTTTTAATATTTCTCTTACAAATTTGGACAGTTGGTAGAATAACAAGTTTTGTATTAGCATGACTTTTCTGAAGAGTATGAAGTCTGCATCTCAAATGTCTGTCATTCTTTTCTAACATCAGTCTTTATTGATTTGCTATTAGTTTGCCAGAAAACTGCAATGCTATGAAAAACTGACCAGAAATATGAGGCAAAAATGTGGACATTCTGCAAAACTCTGTACATTTGAGAGGTATGATGGTGCCCACTGACTTTTTGTAAGTACTGAAACAATTATGTGATGGCCTTGACATCTTGCTGCTACTCTGACTTGTTCCAACCTGCTGTTCTACTAGCCACCGTCTAGGTTACTAAGAGCTGTGTACTGTCCATATATGTGGCCCTCTGTCCCCCCATTGTCTCTGGCTTTGTCCACCTTTCTTGCAGTAGCAAATAGTGACATATGGACAGTCTGTAGAACTCCTATCATAGGTGTAGCTGACATGCAAAATAGTAGGTGCAGCCAGTCTTGAACCATGAACGCCATCAACCATGGTAATGTACTTTGCCCACTAAGCCACAACAGCCATGAAACACTGCAGTTTAATTCCTGACATTATCAACCCCAGACATACATAGCACATTGACCCCTGCATATTGTGGAAATGGAACATGTCACCAGGTTGATTGGGACAGCCCTGGGATTGTGTGGTATGCTGCTATTACCTTGCAAGCATAATGTTACTGCAACTGTATGAGAACACAGGTGTGTTAGGGGTAGGGGACTCTAGCATTGACAGTCATGCATCTCTCCTATGACCCCGGTGTTTGCCATTTCCCTCGCATAGTGCAGTGGATATTGATGCCTTCAGGCCTACTGCATATTATGGGGTGGCCAGTATTGGACAGAGAGTTCCTGTTGTCCCACATAGCTGTCAGTTGTCTGCAGGTATCCCAGTAGCCTACTCTATTCCCTTGCATACATGCAATAGGACCATACATATGCTACCATAGTCTAGTACTCCATACATTTGTTGTAAAGAATAGTGACTTACCTCGTGCCTGCAGCAGTTGAGATAGTGCTTCAGGACTCTGTCAGATGCACTCAGTACACAGCCAATACATAGTAAGGTACATGTTGTGTGGTGTGGCTGGCATTGTTTTTACTATGTATTTGAGTCTGAGTGAGGTGTCAGTCCCTAGGTTCCTAGGATGTCAGTGCATGTGCTATGTGTTGCCTCTTTGCCAAGGCCAGGGCATACTGGGCACACCTATATCTGCCTACAGGAACAGGCTCAGGGGGTGCCTCTTCCAAGTCCCCCTGTGGCTGTGGGGACCTTGGCACTAGTGGGGGGCTGTATGTTCCTTCCCTGTAATGTTCCTGCCGCAGCTGTTTCTGCAGGATTATATTGTGTAGCATGGCATATACTGTGAACATGTGTGCACATCTGGCTGGAGATTAATGCAGGGCTCCAGCAGATATATCGAAGCAGTGGAACCGTGACTTGCGCAGCCCAAACACACGCCCTATGATGTTCCTAGTTTGTGTGTGTGTCTCATTATGGCATTCTTCAGTAGGTGTGTGTGCATTTCTAATGGGTGTCATCATTCCCCCAGTTGATGGCCATACGAGATGCCCCCTGGCAAACATGCCAGATGTGGGAGCCGTGATAACTGGCAGGGCTGCCAGCTGTGATGCATGCCAGATGTGTGAGAGTCGTGATAACTGGCAGGGCTGCCAGCACACACAGTCATGATAATTCCCTGGGCATTGCACATGACCTGACAGTTGATAGAGTGATACCCCTTCCGGTTGAAGTAGACTCTACCCTCCTCACCAGGTGGTGCTTTGATGTGCACGTGAGTGCAGTCTATGGCATCCAGTACTTCAGGGTAGTGTGCAACATGGTGGAAGAGACTCATATTGCTGGTTCTCTCCTCAGGGGTGAAGGGTAAATATATGTTCTCACTAGCATGTGTTTGTATGGAAGCCAGGAACTGGTGAAGTACAATGGATGCAGATGCCTGTGAGACCACCATCATGTCCCTAGTAGGTCTTTGAAAAGTGTGTGTAGCTAATATTCTAAGGGCTACACATACCTTTGTTTCCACTAGGATGGGTTCCCCTCTGTTGGCTCCGAGTCTGAGTTGGCAGTGGCAATGCTTGGTGATTTCTTGTACTATGTCCCTGTCCACCCTGTGGCACTCTACTATCTCCAGCTCATGTAGCTCCTGAAAGTTTACCCTGGGCCTGAACACTCTTCTCCTCCTCAGTCTAGGCTTATTGTCAGCATCAGCACCAGCACTGACCTCAGCCTCTAGCACATAGATGTAGCAGAGCAGTAGCAGCCCTTATAATTTTATCAGTTAAAATTCCCAAGTGTGTACTCCAATGGTGCAGAGTATGTGGGAAAAATCAGATTGAAGAGTGTATGCATACTTTATAGTGGTGTTCTGTAGATGCAGCCTGTGTGATTGGCTAACTATGATGCATTCCACCTGCCAAGTCTATCACTGAATGTTTTGAATGGCCTAGTGTCAGTGGAACAGGGCTTATCAGTCATTTGTACTCGATTGGCTTTTCCAAGCTATTTCCTTGTATTTTTTTTAAATTTCTTTCACTGCTAAGCACTGTGGCAAGGTGCGCAAACCTGTGGTGCTAGTATAAACAGTCCTCAGCAGTCTGTACACAGTCCCATGCAATGGCATGCACAATTTAGCTTAAACCAGTTAAAACATGCAGCGCGGAGCTAAACACAGCGTAGCAGCACTGAACATACCTCCCTGCTTAGCTGTGCCTAGCTGAGCGCAAACTGGTGCTGCTGAGCTCCAATCCACTTAACCACAGCGTGACACACCCATGTTGATGTCAGCTGCCTGTTCTACTAACACCGGCATGATTCTGGCCCTACACAGGTTTTATCTGCGAACACAGTTGCTCATTTTTGCTATTCAGTAACCCCAGCTAATTTACATACAGATCCTTGCATATTCCCTGGATACTTCACTACTCCAGGGCCTGCCTCCTTAGCAACCACTGAAACCTGCCATTGTACACTCTGCATTTAGGGCACTTTAATGCATTATTTTTTCAAATGTCTTATTTACAGTTTTTAAACATTTACATTTTTTTTTTTTGGATAATGGCATGCTTGCGTGTTGCTGCGCACCGCGCAAACATACTATGTGTATTTAAAAAATTAATACTTTATAAAGATTTGCATTGCTTTTTGGACTCATTGGGCATAGTTTTGGCCATTTCCATCCATACATTGCAATATACGACCTTCATTTTGGGCTTTTACAACCCTTGTTGAATGTTTATATTTCTGTACACAGTTACTTTCCGTGTACATTTCTGACAGCAACATGCCTCCTACACAGGTACTGTTCAGCTTACTGGATCACAAATCACCCTCATTTGCATGGATTTCACCTGCTTATGAGTTGATTTGCATTCCATGGACACTTTTGTGTCCGCATGCTCGTGCACACCCCCTCAGCTATGTTTACTGTAATGCTCGGCTGCCGGTTTCCATGTTGGGATCATGCTACTATGCCTACATGGAAAAAATCACTCCATGCAGGCTTTATTGAATTCCTCCTATATATTTCCTGCATTTCTCCAGCCAAGAATCTGCCAAGGGAGCCTCATACCATCTTCCCCAACAGTATGCACCCATGTCAATGCCTCCAGCAACAGCTGTGTTTGAAAGAAAGATCTGACATGATACACATTTCCCTTATCAGAAACAAACTCCAGATGAGGAGATTGTCTTCATCTCTGACAGTCACCTAATGATGTTTCTGAGGGCTGCTTCTCAACAAGTTAGCAACAAATTTGGTAAAGGCCCTTCTGGAGGCATCTGCCCTACAAGCAAAATTAAGTAGACCAAATAGCTTCATCATTAGCCACACTATCACTTTATTTTAATGAAGGAACTTCTGTATGGCTTTCCTCAAATACTGTAGTTTGTCTTTTGACAAGGAACAAGGAATATTCTATATTACTGTCTATCTCTAAAATACCATGGATTTACCACTTTAGCTAGTGGGACCTATAGAACTTGACAAAAGGTGATGAACAGGAATAGGCCCTTGAAGGCATCTAGAGTTCTATTTCTCACTACCAAAAAGTCATCTAAGGGATGTACAGTACACTATTGAAAATCTGTTGAAAGCAACACTGTAGGGCTGAGGTGAACTTCCCAAAAGTGACAAAGAAGAATTGCCCATCAAAATGCACCCATAACAGAGGCAAGTCCTCTTCATGTACTGGGTGTAGGGGGACTTGTTATCCAGTTTGGCTATTCAGGGGTCAGTAAACCTCCTGATGATCTTTATGGAATCAACTATAGATAAATATTGTACCATAGTCACTTCTTTGTTATTAATTGATGACCCCTACAGGGATGACAAATGGTGGGTCTGACAGAACTCCCCTGCTTCTTCTTGGGAACCAGCATTAATGGGGAAATTTTGGAAAAGAAGGAAGAAACAAGGAAGCAGCTAAGGATTCTGCTTGCCATAATCTCTTTGTCAATAATTCCATTGACTACATATTGTCTGCTTGTGGCTGACCTTAAATTCTTACACTGGTTTGAGGAGTGGGAAGGTCCATATTTCAATGAAAATTCAAAATTAAAACCATCATTTGGCCACAATATCCAGGTAGACTTGCAATAAGTGTGACAGCACACCCACCTTGATGGGAGAATGGCTGCAGCTACCTATGTTGAAAACCCCTGGGTGCTGTGCCCCATGGCCACCCCAAGCCAGGATGCCACATTGGATTGCCATTTCTGTGTTTGCCAATGTTAGTGTGATTGCTGGCTTAAAACCTGAGGAGGGACAGATTGCCCATCCCTGGCCTAATGGGCTGTGTGCCTTTTCTGAAATGTAAAGCAAGTGCGGCTACAGCAGCAAGATGGCCACAGGCAATGACTAATGTTAATAGACTGGCAAGCCTTTGTCTTACTTTTGAAATCTCATTAAATGGGCTGGGGCAGAAACATGGTAATTATGTTGAATCATGTATATACATGGTACTCTTTCTACTTTAATGCCTTATAAACTGCTTTTAACTTTCTGAAGAACTGATCATAGTAAAGCCAGGCCATGCTGCCCCTAAACCAGTACTCTTCTCTAATAATAAGGAAAGAAGTCAAGAAGGGAAGGGCTTGCTTGGGTTCTCTTTCTAGGATGATTGCCATGAAATAAATGATGGCAACTGTCCAGTTGTCCCAATTGTGAACCCTTACTCTCCTAGACTGTCTCTTGCCTTTTGCTGACAAGGCTGTCATCAAGCCTTTTGCCTCCTGCACCTGCCTATATGATTCACTGGATGCCCTCAGGATCCACCAAGTTGACAAATCTAACTTTAAGGTTCCTGGGATATGAGCTGTAAAGCCTCCCATAAGGAATGGTCCCAGGTGTTATTCCTAGCACTGGCCACTAGAAAATCTTCTTTGTGAATGATTATTTGCTCAGAAGCCCTTTTTCTAGAACAGATCAAACAACTTCCCCCTCCCATCCACAGAAAAGCATCTACATTTTCAGACATATAATCCCCTTCTAACTATCCTGATCCAGTCCACCCTCTGTCTCCTCAAAATAAATGTTGTTGCTTTGTTGTTGAAAGCCTCAATTGAACATTTTCTGCTGGGCGCTATAGAACTTCCAGCAACACCGACTACGACATGTTGTTGTGAGTCCTTCAATAGATCCTTTTTTTTGCACTGCTACTTTTTGTCACATTCACCTTTAACTCCTCTGGCAGCCTCCTCTCTTTCAGCTCTTCTTCAAATTGTGATTTTTGGTGTGAAATGCAATGCTGTCCCAAAAACTCTTAGATCCTCCATTGACATCATCCCCTACACAGAAGGGAAAAAACACATATTAGTAATACGATATCAGTATACCAGCCACATCTAAACTAACAACCTAGTATCGTGAGTAATGTGTGAAGCCTCAATTCACTTCACCTGATGCAAATGTGGCAAGAGAAGATGGATATGCCATGATGGCTGTTCTAGAATCCTCTGTTGAAATAGCTAGTAAAATGTAGTAAAATATAACTGCTTGATATCTATGTTAGCTCAAGTGAGTCGAGCTTTACCTTGCCTGAACGTCTACTGTGCACCTGACTCTGAGCCCTCCTTGTGTTATTAGAACCCTGTCTTGCTCTCTTCCTTTTTTATTTATATTTATCATATATATTCTCTCCTGTTGCTTGTTTCTTTTAATGTATGTTGAAGCTTCCCCTCCATGGCCAAAATTAAGTCTTATGTGTACTTTATTACAGGAGACGTTCTATGACTGCAGCTTGCAATGTTCATGTTCCTCACATTCCCCATTACCAATTCTAACCAGTTCAAAATGAATGCTTTTTGATTTAAATTAAAATATCTTGCTCTCTTAAGTCCTGTTAATAATATTGGTCTCTATTAATTCAGCAAAACATTGTATAAGGTAAAGCCTTTTATACCACCATAGGCTTCCTGGTGGAACAATTTAACTTCTCATAATTGCTCCTGTTACACCCTTTTGAAAATCTGGTAAGCCACATTGCACCTGTGAAGGAAGGTGAACTTACCTTCTTGATCTGTACTGTGGCTACCCAGACAAACACTCATCCTGTTAAGATGAATCAGTATATGGTGTCTGTTACACAACAAAACAAAATGAACCAACCAAAAACACATTCCACGGACTGGACTTGAACCAAGTCCCTGCCTATACCATACCTCTGTATCTCTTTTTTTTAAAACACCTTTATTGAATTATCACTAGTGACATAGGCAAATTTACATTTATATAAAAATAATCAAATTGATTAACAAGTTCACATTTACAAACATTATACTTCACATATATTGTTATATATCATATAACCTAAGCAATATTACATAAATTATTCAATTCCTGCCCTTTTTTAAACAAGAAGCATCTTTATTAAACCATCACTTACGACATAGGCAATCATACATTTATATAAATGAAAACAAACCACACCAACAAAATCCAAGCTGCAAGCATTTTACATCATAACTTATACTGACATACTCCCAGTTGCAAACATTATACATAATTTATAATTTACCCAATCATTTTCAGTCAAACATTACATAGCTCATTTAAGTCCTGTATTCTTTTAAACCTCATTCTTCCCCTGTATGTATTGTTCCCACATTTCCCATTTTTTCTTCTGTAGTTTGCTCCTCCTCTTTTCTAAAGATCTCAGTTACGGTTGTTTTATCTCTGTTACTATAGTCACTACGTCTAGTATAGCTGGTTTAGATTTTGATTTCCATTTTCTAGTAACTGTTTTTGGGCAACCAGCAAAATTAGACACAAAAAGACCTTACAGTGTCTAGGCAATTCTGATTCTGCATCATAGCTCTGAAAAATCACCTCCATCGTCACACCAATCTGCCCACACAGCATCTTTGGCAGTGCATTCCAGAGGAAATCCTTAAAGTCTGCCAACTCATGCACTCCCAGAAAATATGTTCCCAATTACCACTTTCTTCCCCGTCACACCTCAAACATTTGCCGTGTATCTGAGGAAAAATCTCTGGAGCCTACTTGGGGTATAAAAATATCTAAATCTTCTGGATTTTATTGCATATTCGGGAGACATACATATATCCTCCTATTGTTTTTTTTGTGAATACCTTATCCAATCTCTCTTCCCAATCCTTTCTAACTTCCTCTGATTGATTTTTATAGTTATCATGCAATAGTTTATATGCTGTACTAATTATTCATTTTTAATGGCAGCTTCTGTTCTAGATTCTATTAAAAACTCTCCCAGTGCTGGTCTTTCATTTAGGACCCCCCCCCATTTCTTTCTCTTTGCCTATACTCTGATATCAGTCCTTGATAGGGAAAGTAATCTCTAACCTGCAGCCCAAATACATTCTTGGTGTCTTCCCATTATATTATCTTTCCTTCTCTAATTATTTGCTCCCAATACCTTGGTTCCTTTGCCAGTTTCTCAAATAAATTCCAGCCCCCTCTTGCCTATTGTCTATATCCTTAATTGCAGATATCCCTATTGGCAGAATCTTCTTTCTCCATTCTTGTGTTGGATTTGTTCTTAGAGACTTTCTGCTGCTTTATAGATATAATATTCTATATGATTATTGCTATTCTCCTTAAAGACCTGCATCCAAAATTCCAGTCTCTCCTTGTTTCTTGAGCTTCCCCTCTGTTTCACCATCATCCCTTTCCACTTTGAATTATAGTTTTCTGCTTGTGCTACATATAGGAGCCTTAACTGAAGCTCTGAAATACCCCTTCAAATTGGGTAATCCAACTCTGCTTGTTATCAAAGACGTAAACATAAAGAAACCTGATGGAGTAGGGATGGAGGGAGAACAGAACTAACCCTGCCCCCACCCCTTCCCCGGGAGCCACTGCTACAATAGCATCAAGCAGAAGATTACCTCATCTGCGTCAAGACAGCTGAGAACTCTCAAAAGCCTGATAGGACTTGGTGGCCAAAGAATTCTCAGCTGTGGAAAACAGCTGTAATGCCAGAGCTCACACCACAGGGAAAGGGTTCATAACTCAGTTCATAGTTAGTTAACAAGCACTTAGTCTAGGAGATCATTAAGGAGCCTAGCACAAATTCCCAATTGCCCCAAAGCACTGCTTGTTTACGTGACTTGCCCATGCTCACACAGTAGGTAAATGATGGTGAAAAGATTCAAACCCTGCACCCTTGCCACAGAAAGCAGCTCATTAATAAGTCAGCGCTTTAGTCCTCTGCCCAAACCTACACTAATGGATACTTGGAAGAAGCTATAGCATACCCTTTATTTAATGCTTTATTTTCTAGCTAGAGAACCCCGACCCCCAACTTCAACAAACTAGCACCCTTATCCCACACAAACAGGCAACCAAAGAGCCAGGTCAAAGCAAAGAGGGCAACTCAATTTGTGTGTGTGTGGAGTGGGGGGGGTCAAGACCTTAGAAATACCAGGCTTCATAAATAATTAATTTTATAAACCTATGCTTAATGTCCAGTAAAAAACATGCCTGTTCCTTCTGACATTGGTGTTTCAGGTGTCCAGATAAGGATCCACCAACCTAACACAGAACCTTCTCCCTTTAAGTGGCTATACTGTCACAGTGGGGCACAATGACAGTCCTTGCCTCAAACAAAACCAGCACCAAGTACCATGTTCAATCATAGCCTCACCTCAGGCTTTGTGCCCACTGAATGGCGCACAGCAATGGTTATCCCACTTCACAAAGGTGGAGCCACCACGGACCCCAGCAACTACCACCCCATTAGCCTGATGAGCCTGGTCTGCAATGCTATGGAATGTATCATCATGAAATTTATAAACAATGACATTGGTAATCTCCAATCTCTGGACCCCACCCAGTTCGGGTTTGTAAAAGGCAGATCATATCTCCTAAACCTGACAGACTTCTTTGAAGCGGTCACCAAAGCTGTAGATGAGGGTAAGGTCATTCACACAGCCTATCTAGATCTCATCAAGGCTTTCAACACCATCCCCCACTCTGGAATTATAGATAAACTCACTAAACTAGGTTTAAATCCCTATGTCACAAGATGGGTTGCCAACTGGCTCACTGACAGAACCTACTCTGTGAAAGTAACAAACTCCAAATTCAACTTCAGACCAGTGACAAATGGAGTACCACAGGGTTCAGTCCTGGGTTCCCTACTGTTTAGCATCTACTTCTCTGAAGTGAAGTCTTCGGCTAATGAAGTTCGCAGATGACTGCAAACTAGGAGCCATAATCAAAACTCCTAATGATGTGGACATCCTACAAAAGAGCCTCACTGAGACAGATGCCTGGTGTCAAAGCCATGACCTCAAGCTCAATGCCAAAAAGTGCATTGTCATCCCTTTTGGTAAAAACTCTGTGCCTATAAACTACCACATAGGCAGTAGCTACTTAACACTGAAAGTGTGATAAAAGACCTTGGGACACAGGTGGACAGTAGTCTCTCCTTTGATAATCAGATTGCCACAATAGTCAGGAAATCCTTCCACATGGCACACCTCATCACAAAATGTTTCTTATCCAGGAAAAAAGAGGTCATTGTTCCCCTCTACTGGTCACTCATTAGACCCATTATAGAGTACAACGCCCCTTTTGGTACGTACCTCACAAGACATCTACAGCAACTGGAAAGGCCGCAGAAATAACTCACAAAGAGGATTACTGGTCTCAAACAGATACCCTACGCAGATCGTCTCAAAAAACACCTGCTTTACTCTGTCGCATATCGCCTACTCAGAGGTGACTTCTGCCTAACATACAAAGCTATGTCCAACCCAGAGGTGTTGGACATGCTCCGCTTAAAGAAATCCCAATCCCTCCAAGGTACACACTCTAGGGACCTAAACCTTGTCACCACAATAAACAGAACATGCTGGAGGGCTAGATTCCTGTCCCAGAGACTTCCCATACTCTGGAACAAACTACCTATCTATATCAAACAGAGCTCCTCATTAACACTCTTCAAGAAATATCTTGATGATTGGATGGGAGATAGGAAATTCACCCCAGGGATCACTTCTGTGGCTCTGCTCGACAGGGGCACAGGAAAATAATTTTCTTGGGTGGTGAAAGCCAGGGTACCATTTGGCTAGGCTTTTATAGGCCCTAGGGCAAATAGCCTGGTACCTACGTATGAACCTATGAAGACCACACAAAGAATTCAACCTCACATTTTAGATCCTCCGTCAGTACTAACTCCTGTGTCTTATTTAATATTATACTTCATATATTTTGTTATGTATATACTTGACAGCAAGTCAACCAGCAAACACATGGAAATCAGTTAGTCTTAAACATTAAGGCATACAGAATATACTTCCCATTATGACAACCATTCTTCCTCTCATGTGTCTGCATGTATAGCTAGATATATAGATACATATAGATATATAGATATAACTAGATGTATATTAAGCTAATGTAATGTACTTAAGTTGCTTAAGCCTTCCTTGTTTGTTGACAAAACAGAAAGCTCTGTCAAAATGGCTACCATATCCTCTGAGCTCTACTCAGCACCAATGCTAGCATTTTGGGGACCACCAGCAAGTTTCAAATTGGGAACCCTACCCAGACAAATGTAAGGTATGATCATGTTGCTGACAGGCCCCTTCCCTGTAAAGCTCACCCATCACCCTTTAATGAATGCAATATAAATTGCTAGTACACTCAGACCATTACAAAGACTTGTACGGTCACTATTATTGCAATAAAATACACACACTAACTGGCATTTAGTAACATGTTACATTATGATAAGCAGCCTGCAAAGACGCTCAGCATGTATGGCAATGCAGGGCCAAATCAAATGAGGAAACAGTAACTAATGGCCAGCATATGGATTAAACCAAATAGGCACAAAACACAGAAAATAGAGTCAAATCATGCCATAAAAATGGCTAGAATAATTTTATTGTCCATACCGGTTTTGGCAAAATAGCCTTCATCAAAGGAGAGACTTCCTATACTCTGGAACAAGCTACCCATCTATGTCAAGCAAAGTTCGTCATTAGCACTCTTCAAGAAAATCTTGATGAGTGGATGGGAAACAAGAAATACACCCCGGGGATCACTTCTGTGTCTCTGCTGGACAGTGGCACAGGAAAATAACTTTCTTGGGTGGCGTAAGCTATGGAACCTTGCTGGCTAGGCTTACATAGGCCCTTGGGCTGATAGCCTAGTACCGACCTATGAACCTATGAACCTATAAATACCTTTGAACAGTGAACACTCATTCTTACATAAATAGACCCATCCACCAACGGGAAGTACAGCCCTCCCCACAATGGTTGTGTGCATAGCGCAGCGCCGGTTAAACAAGGTTAAAGTTCTTCTGGCTCCGCCAAGTCTGCTCTTCAAATTTTCCCTTAAGGAAGCTCTACTCTTAGTATAATCAGACTACTCACTATATTATAAGCCTAGCACTTGTTCTCAATACTTCTCTACTAAGTAAGCACTCTTGTACTAAGTAAAGCACTACATCTACCTACCACCCCTGTGAATATCCACTTCCCTTAAAGGTACAGCACTCCCTTATACTGTTCTAGCATGTCGAGTGGTAGATTACTGGCGTCCTCTCCATTTCAGCTGGTCAATCTGGGTATCTTGAGACAATGCTACAATTGTCTCATGTACACAGACAACCCTCTCCTCCTCCCAATAAACACAAATACATGTGAGAGATGCAACTTTATAGCCAAACTGGAGGCTGAACTCTCTCAACTCAGGGCTGGCATGACCAGACAGGAGGAGATGGTAACCACACACACAACAATCCCAGTCCCACATAGACCTACCACAACTGCAAACCAAACACATAAAAACACAAAGACATACTCAGGGGCTCTAATAAAAAACTTACCAAAACAACAGAGGCTCCCAAAGCAGACATCCAAAAATCCACCACCCCAAAACAAATCACATGCAACACATACTTCAATAAATCAGTGTGTCAACCAATCACAGCCCTTAAGGCCAAACACCATGCCTGATACACTAGTAATAGGTGACTCTATAGTCAGACACACTGATGTCCCGCTGACCAGGCTGAACAAGAAGAGGGTGACTGTGAGCTGTCTATCGGGAGCTAGGATCTGCCACATAACACACGCACTCAAGTCACTCCAAAGCAAGTACAAATATGACTCCATCATTGTCCATGCTGGCGTGAATGACCTGAGACGTACCTCTCTGGACTACATGAAAAGAGACATAGAGGAGCTCTCCGATTATGTATCCCAGGCTGGTATGACCCTGACCCTGAGCAGCATCTTGCCCTCACCAAGAATGATACTACAATACAAAGACAAGATGATCAGCTTTAATAATTGGCTCAAGTACTGGTGTCATTCTAAGGGGATCCAATATCTGTCTGCCTGGGATGACATGTTGGACAAGCCACGCTAAGCAAGGGATCGCTTACACCTGTCACCACTGGGCTTCCGGATATTGGCTAAGGCTCTTGCCACCCCCATAGTGCCTTTTTTAGGCAAGGCTCAAAAGACAAACCCACCTCTTTAGAAAACAAAAATGGAAAATAACTAAGGGTAATGCTGCTCAACACCAGAAGTCTAAATCTCAAGATGCAGGCACTCGATGCACTCCTCAGCATGGAGAACATCGACGTCTGTGCAGTAACTGAAACCTGGTTCAAGGCTCCTGAGAGCACCCCAGTGCTACCAGGCTATACCTCGTATCATGCTTTTCGGCCCCAAAACCCGGGCCAAACCACAAAGGGAGGGGGAGTGTCCATATTCATCAAGGACACCCACACCTCCAGGTTAGTAGCAACACATGAAGCATCAGAGACCATACAGGTGCAACTAACCATAGGCAAAACTGCTATACAACTGGTAGCATGTTACAGACCACCATCCCAATCTCAGGAACCCCACTCAGCCTTTCTTTTTTTTTAAAACAAGTTTATTGTTTTAACATATAAGAGAAATATCATAACAATTTTATACAAATAATTAAAAATAGGTATTATTATAATATTCAACAAAACAACTAAAGTATTTACAAAGACATCCACTACAATCAGATCAATTAATTAAACTAAAATACTGTGCTATTGAAATTAGAATTTTTTTAACAAATTTTGTAAATTATCCCATACAATAAAATGTGATGTTTTTCTAGTTGTTCTCATTCTAATTGTGCTTATTTCCATATGACACATTATATTCATAACATTTTTAAATTCATTGAACAAAGGAGGTGTATCTGAAATCCAATTTCTAGTTATTATTTTCCTAGCCACTGCTAGGATAGACCATAACAAGGGGAGCTTAATCTTTTTAACACATTGAGGTACAGGTGTGTTTAATAATATAAGAGACTTAGAAATAATGAAATTATCTGTAAAAAGAGCCTGCAAAAATTCATTAATTGACTTCCAGTATTCTTTCAACTTCATACAGTCATAAAACATATGAGCCCAGTCAGCATTAATTTCTACATTACATCTCTTACATAGATTATCTTTATTATTAATTTTATTCATCATCAAAGGTGTATAAAAGATCTATGTAAAAATTTCCATGTATAAAGTCTCCAGACAATGGAAGATGTAGTTCTATAAGCAGATTCCAATATATATTGTTTATCTTGTTGAGTTGGTGGGTCCCCATTAATAGAGGTGAAATAATTCCAGTATGAATCTACATTGTAAAAAGTTTCTTGTCTGATAATTTTATGTATATATGAAAGTTTACCTTTATCAGAAACTTTATGCTGTAAATTTATTATCAAGTAATCAATCAGTTTTGGAATAGATTCTTTAACTGTTATAGACATTAGATCTATTCTATCAATGAGATGTTGTCTAAAGATCTGAACCTCTAACCAGCAAGTTTCTCTTAGATCAAATTCTTGTTTTAAGAAATCTAGATTTTTAACTTTATTATCAGATATCAGCTGATACCAGTACTTTAGATTATTATCTATAGCTAAATGAGCTCCTTCAGAAGTAGATGACATAAGCATACCCTGAATATAAATTATAGGGAATACAATAAAATTCCATTCCCTATACTTAGGGTGCATGAATATAAAGTTACGATAACTAATAATAATATTTAATGGGTAACAGACCATATGTTTAGGTGTAATAGGTGAAGTACAAAATTCCTTTAGCAACCACAACATGGAGTTATTTATAATCATATTTTTATGTGTTAAGGAGATTTTCATGAAGTGCATACTAATTAGCTCCCAATAATCTTTCCATTTTGCGACATATGACCGATCTATTAATAAAGTAATAACTTTTATAATAGAAGAGATAATACATAAATTAAAGTCTGGAAAAGAAATACCCCCTTGAGACCAGCTATTAGTATGTTTCTTTAATGCAATCCTAGGTCTATTAGGTGCCCATAAGAAATTTAACATTAGTGTATTCAGTTTCTTGATAGTTATTTTTGTAGGTGAAAGTATTATTGATTGTATTAAGTATAAAATATTGGGGAATATTATCATTTTAATAATTGTAAGTCTCTCCTCCATAGTAAAAAACATATTATTCCAGGTATTAAAAAGATTTTGTATATTAAGAAAACAGGTATTATAGTTATTATATATAATAGATTTAATATCTTTAGATAGTATTATACCTAAATAAGTTATCTGACCTGAGTTGGGTACATATTTAGTAAAATCACTAATGAGAGTATTTTTTTGTGTATATATAGGTAGTATTTTAGTTTTTCTTCATTGAATATTAAACCAGAAATACTTTTAAAATTCATAATTTTATCAAATAAAGACTGCATAGAAGAATTAGATCCTGCTGATGTAATTAGAACATCATCTGCAAAAGTTGAATTTTTGATGTTGTATTTTCTTCTATTTCAAAACCCTCTATGTCAGTACTGTTTCTAATCAAATTAGCCCAAGGCTCCATTACTAAAGTGAATAATAGTGGAGAAAGTGGACATCCTTGCTTTGTACCTTTAAGAATGGGTATTTTTGTGAAACATATGTTCCTACCTTAATATAAGCCAGCGTTCCTTTGTATAAATGCTCAATTAAATTTACAAATGCATCAGAGAAATTTGTGCACTTCAGTAAGGTAAACAGATAGTCCCAACTTACTGAATCAAATGCTGAACCTATATCAAGACTAATAAGTGTTAAATCTTTCTTTTCCTATTTGCAAAATCAATTAATGTTAAAGTTCTTCTTATATTATCAAAAGTATTTCTATTTACAATGAAGCCCGTCTGATCTATGTCTATAATGCCGGATAATTGTCTTCAATCTATCAGCAAAAATACTCATAAACATTTTATAATCAACATTAAGTAATGAGATGGGTCGATATGAAGAACATCTAGTTGGAACTTTATTAGGTTTTAAAATAGGTGAAATAAATGTATATTGCCAAGATGGGGGTTATTAACTCAGTTTGGGCCAGAATAAAAACCTTATGTATTAATGAATATGTAGTTTTAGAAAGGATTTTATATATCTCTGGTATAATACCATCATTACCCGGTGCTTTGTTTGATTTAAGCTTATTTATTTGTGTAATAACTTCTGTATATGAAATACTCTTGTCCAATAGTTTAATCTGTTGTTTATTAAGCTTTTATTCATGTTTGTGGTTATAAACTCCTTTATTTTATCTTTAGGTTCCATGTTAATGTTGTTATGGTTAATCTTGTGAAAGTGATTTCTAAATTCATCCAGTATTTCTGGTATACTAGAAACATTCTTCTTTTTCCTTAGAGAAAAGATTTCTTTGATATGGTTTTGTTTATTCAATCTTTTTGTTTTATTTTTAAGTCTATGTAAGTATTTGGGGCTTATTGAATAAGACAAAAACTTGTATTTCTCTAAAGTTATTTTAACTTTATGAGTTAAAATTTCTTTGTATTTCTCATTTAGTTTGTTTATTTCTTCAATAACTTTCTTGTCCATAATATTTTCTTTATTATTATGTTTATAAGAGTCTAGTTTACTTTGAATATCTAACAATTCCTTATCCCAAGATATCCTTTTGTTATTATACCATCTGATACTTTGTCCATATAGATATGATTTTAAGGCATCCCAAACATAGACAATGGAGACTTCAGGAGTATTATTTATGTCTAGAAAATGTTGTACTTCTGAAAGTATATCAGCGTCACTGCTTGACAACTTCAGCGTCACTGCTTGACAGAGGCACAGCAAAATGATAGGCATAGTTTTTATTCAAACTAAAGGGGTGGCGAAAGCCACATAACTATGGGCTAGGCTTATAAATGCCCTTGGGCAGATAGCCTAGTATGAACCTATGAACCTATGAACCTATATATTCTTTATAGTCTTTTAGCTGAGTTAGGTATGCTGGTATCCTTTTGATCTGAACATTATGAGTATTTTTTATCATGAATTCAAAAACAATTGAGTTATGATCAGATATAGGACATGAAATGATTTTGGAATTAATTAAATCTGTTACCATCTGGTTAGAAATAAAGACCCTATCTATTTTTGAATAAGTTTTGTATCTGTTAGAAAAAAAGGTGTATGGTAATGATTTTGACTCTATCTGATTATTAATATCATTCAAATGATAAGAATTAGCAAAATCATTTAAATGTTTTGCATTAGATGTAATTCTTCTTTTCTTTATAGTGGTAGTATCACTTTCATGTAGTATACAATTAAAATCACCAGCTAAAATAATATCCCCTATAGAGAATGATATGATCTTATCAATATGATGTTTCACTGTATTAATACCAATTCCAGGTATCCAGTATACATTAATTAAAGTGTAAGTCTTCCCATTAATTTGTATTGTAACCATACAAAACATTCCTTTGTCATCCTGATAAGACTTAATGGTTTTAGGAATGGGCATACTTTTATTCCATAAAATAGCCACTCCTCTTTTTTCTGAGTGTGCTCTGAACTAACCAATACTGCATACTTATTAGTGGCTAGATTATCAATATCTTTTTTCAAGAGATGGGTTTCTTGCAGGAAGACTAGATTGGCCTTGTGTAGATTAATGTATCTTATTAGGCTTGCCCTTTTACACGGATTATTCAATCCATTAATGTTTAAAGAAATTCCTTTTAAAGATGTCATTTGGCATTTTAAAACTCAAGAATCTTATGATCAAATAACAAATAACAAGATAAATAATGTTACATCTCCTCTTTTAGGTGTACCTTTAAATATAGCTGTATTTATTAAATCTCTTATGGGATTTTGTATAGGATTCAATTTTGTTTGTAGTGACAATGAGTGTACAAAATATATTGTGGATGTCAAAACTATATACATATAACAATGAACAAGTGAAAATAATGTAAGGATTAAACCTTGCATCCCGCCTGAGTTGAAAACTCCAACTTAGAGCAGTATTTACTACTCAAGTTAACCCCCTACCCTAAGCAGCAGTACCTCAGCTACCACCTTATCAATTTAATACTAGTTATATTTAACTGAGGTTAACAGTTTTCAATTCAATTATCTATCAAGACAAAACTACACATTTGGTAAACAGCATCATATAAACTAAAATAAACTTTTTTTTTTTTTAAAAACTGTTCATACTATTATATAGATCTATGTAATATATAACACTTGAATTCTAATAGCATTCAAATAATCTTAATGTTAGAAATCAAGAGGAGAGAAAATTATGTTCTAACATTCATTTAAATCAAAAACTTTGGCTAATATGATTCAGACATTACATGCATTAAGATGCATCTATTTTCTGTCGTGAATTCTATCAACAGCTTCCAAAAAATCTTGAATTGTTTGTATATGAGCATTTACTTAAACTCATTATTGTCAATAGAGTAAAATATTGTATTCATAAAAATTATTATAAATCATATTGCATAGTTATGCAGATTCTCAGAAACACCTAGTTATTACCTAAAAAAAAAAAAAAAGCCATCACACACATAAACACAGACACACACACATACATATACACACACACATATATACACACACACACACACACACACATACATATACACATACACATATATACATAGATACACACACACACACACACACACACACACACACACACACACACACACACATATATATATATATCTGATCTCACTGAGTTGTGTGTTAGTAGAGCACTATCCTACTTGCTGTCCCTAGAATAAATCTGTCTGCTTTATACAAAATAATGCACAGCAAACACATATTAGTAACCAGATTTTACAATCATGCTAACCTACTGCTTTAAAATATATCACATGACATTTCTTCCAGAATAGAGTTATAAGATTATTTATGCTTGCCAATCAGATGAATTAAATGAGTTATAGTAAAGTATATGTTTGGGACACAAGTTTTTAACACAGATTATTATGCTACTGTTAAGTAGATTTTCAAAAACATTTAAATAAATGTTTCATTTTCTATGCCTTCTAAAATAAGATATTTACTTGCTACAAGAAACTACATCATCCAAACTCATCGTAACTGACATATTTTATGAATAGAGTATTTTTCCTGAATCTGTGGTGTGTCAGTGTGATAACCTTGTCAATGTTTATACTAACTGCTTTCAGTTTCTCTGTGAAAATTCTGTGAGTGAAGCTTCTGAGGAAACTCATGGACACTATGCATGAGACAGCCCACATCCCAGATTGTCTCCCTTAACATTTTGGCGGGAAACTTATTAAAACTTGTGGCAAACATTCATTTTGTCAATAGAGTAAAATATTGTATTCATAGAAATTATTATAAATCATATTGGATAGTTATGCAGATTCTCAGAAAAAAGCCATCACACTCACACACACACACACACATACATACACACACACACACACACACACACACACACACACACACACACACACACACACACACACACACACACACACACATATATATATATATATATATATATATATGATCTCACTGAGTTGTGTGTTAGTAGAGCACTATCCTACTTGCTGTCCCTAGAATAAATCTGTCTGCTTTATACAAAATAATGCACAGCAAACACATATTGGTAACTAGATTTTACAATCATGCTAACCTACTGCTTTAAAATATATCACATGACATTTCTTCCAGAATAGAGTTATAAGATTATTTATGTTTGTCAATCAGATGAATTAAATGAGTTATAGTAAAGTATATGTTTGGAACACAAATTTTAACACAGATTATTATGCTGCTGTTAAGTAGATTTTCAAAAACATTTAAATAAATGTTTCATTTTTTATGCCTTCTAAAATAAGACATTTACTTACTACAAGAAACGACATCATTTAAACTCATTATAACTGACATATTTTATGAACAGAGTATTTTTCCTGAATCTGTGGTGTGTCAGTGTGATAACCTTGTCAATGTTTATACTAACTGCTTTCAGTTTCTCTGTGAGAATTCTGTGATTTGAAGATTCTGAGGTAACTCAAGGACATTGTGCATAAGACAGCCCACATCCCAGATTGTCTCTCTTAACATTTTGGTGGGAAACTTATTAAAAACTAGTGACAAACATTCATTTAGCAGTGTAAATGCATCTAAACATGACAGAACCTCCACAATGTATTCCACAGATCATCACAGCCTCTATGCAAGTGAAATTAAACTCAAAATTACCAACAAGCAATAAAACTCAGCATTCTTCTCCCAACTCAATTTTCATACAAATCCTATTATTCACTGTGCCCACACAGTCTAAAGCATTTCTATATATTAATAAAGAAAAGAAAAGAGAGTAGAAAATAAAAGGGAGTGAGGCAGAAATAAAAATGTAAGAGAAAGCTGTAAGAAGTATATACAATGGAATGTTACTTACTGTTTATATTAATAGAGTTAAAAATAAAACATATTATTTACTCTTATTTAGTTCTGATTATTATTAGTTAAAGCATGACAGATTATTTACAAACAAGCATAAGCAGTATAATCAAGAAAGTAAAATTAGAAATAGCATTTGAAGAACTTATAAACTTTTACAAGAAATAAATATGTTATTATTCTATTAATGATATTTTCATTACTGTTCTCTCCCTGCCCTCCCCACCCTTTACCCACTACATAATCTAAATAGAATGTCATTGTTTAAACAAAGAAAATAATAAAAGAAGAAGGAAAAAAAAGGTAAAGATAAAAAATGTATCAAATTACTAACCTTACTTTTTCAGAAAGAAAAACAAATCGAGTCACAGCCTGCCATTAAATCCTCAGGCATTTTGACTGGTTATGAAACAAAACATTTCTTTGCACATAGAGAATAACTTTGATTAAATCTTTTCCAAAATATTTGTGGCTTTCTGGAAATGCAGGAACTATATTCAAAAGATTAATAATGAACTAAAATGATGAGAGAAAAAAACATATAACAAATCATTTGTTTTAGTCTCTTCTTCTTCTCTGAAGTCTTCCAGGAAGCTTCAGTTGCCAATCTCTTTAATGAAGAACTAGCCCATTCCATTTCTTCTATTTTATCCAAAATCCTTTTTCTTTGACAAACAGTAAAGCAGAGTCTAAATCATCAAGACCTTAGGACCATCAGGAAGGAAGATTTTAAGCTTGGCAGGAAACAGAAGGTATGTTTTAAACTGTGCTTTTTAAGCTCCCTTATTAGTGGCAGAAAAACTTTTCTTTTAGCAATTACCATGGAAGAATAGTCATTGTCAAAACGCACAGTTGTCTCATTAAACTTAACAGGCGCTTTAGCCCAAGCAGATTTAAGAACCATCTCTTTATCACAAGATTGATAGAAATCTAACTATAACTGATCTAGGATAGTTTTTGTTAGAGTTAGTATTAGCTATAGATCTATGTGCTCTTAGCATACCAAAAGAGAATTCTTCTGGTAAATCGAAAGTTTTAGGGAGCCATGTTGTTAAAAAGAAGTAATATTGTTACCTTCAATATTTTCTGGCAGTCCAAAAATCCTAATGTTATTGCGCCTAGATCTATTTTCCAGGTCATCCAGCTTTGTTTGTAAATGTGTATTTTGTTTCAGCAGAAACTCAATGTTGATTTCCTGTTCTTGTATTTTATTTTCCATGTCATTCACAGCTTCTTCTATGCCTGTCATCTGGATCTTCTGTTGTTGCAGGTCCATATGTAACAAGTCTATTTGTTTTGTAGTTTTTTCTATGAAAGTGTCTATTTTAGTATCCATTTTATCCATCTTAGCAGTAAGTTGCTGGACTATAATTATCAGAGACTGAAGTTCTTTCTTGATGCTGGAGTCTTGAGAATTTGTCTTACTGGAACTCATTTCAGACTGATAAACTGACAGGAAAATTTCCAAAGTAATTTCTGACAGGAATATTATTAAGATTTCCTTTCTTTTTTAGATATAGTTCAAGAACTATATAAAACAAACATATTTAGAAAGAAAATTACAAAATTACTTCAAGAATTAATTTTTTAAGTAATTAATTCCTGTCAATGTAATGAAATTGGTGGAGCTGAAGAAATCTGCTGCTATCCTGTGTTCATCCTTGGCCACGCCCCCACTCAGCCTTTCTGAAGACATTGGAGGATATGAATGTATCACAAAATACCATCATACTGGGAGACTTCAACTACCCAAACATAGATTGGGTACATTATTCTAGCCCTAATACCCTAGCCCAAATGTTCCTGGAATTCATAAATTCAAATGCACTGGAACAGCTAGTCACCTCTCCCACTAGAGGAGATAATATACTAGACCTGATCATCACAAACATGGGGACAAAATGCTCCACACCAGAAGTATACCCCTCACTAGTGAGATCTGACCACAAACTAATCACCCTGGATATACATATCCCACCTCCACCCCCAGCACAAAAGACCACAGTGAAAAACTTCTCAAAAGCAGACCACTCTTCTTAAGACTGAGATGGTATCCTTTAAGCCCACTGTGCCAGTGGATACCACATCCCACAATGCCGAATCCTTCACAAATGCTTTCTATGGACATCTCCAAGAATGCATGGATCATGCAATCCCAAATAAATCCAAGTCACTCTCCACCAAAGGCAAGCATCCTGTCTGGTGGACCTCAGCCATTAATAAATTGTATAACAAAAGAAGGAAGCTACTGCACTTCAGAGCAAAATCCCATAAAGGGAAGACATCTCTGATCAACATTAGCAGAAAACTACGTTATCTCATAAAAACATCCAAGACCAACTCTGAGAGAAAAATCGCTAAGGACACTAAAGATAACCACAAAGCCTTCTTCAGCTATGTTAGAAACCTGGGCGGAAACCCTCAGATATGCTCAGTTAGTTCACAACAACAAAAAATATACTGAACCCACAGATATTGCCAACATTCTGGCTGACAGGTTCAGTGCAAATTTCTCCCCTCCCTCACCCCCAAAAGAAGAAATACTTATCCCAGCTGAATGTAATCTCCCTGTCATCTCAGATGTCCAAGTGAGAACTTCCCTAAACAAAGCTAAAAACACAGCATCAATGGGACCTGACGGTATCCCGGGTTGCGTGTTACGTGAACTCCAAGAGAAGCTAAACCCACACATAAAAATGCTATTTAACCTTAGCCTTACTTCAGGATATGTACCTGAACAGTGGCGTACAGCAACAGTGGTCCCACTCCACAAAGGGGGTACCTCTACAGACCCTGGAAACTACCACCCCATAAGCTTAACCAGCCTGGTCTGCAAAGCTATGGAAAGAATCATTATGGAACTCATAAACAGAGACATATGGGACCTACAGACACTTGACCCCACCCAGTTCGGCTTTGTAAAGGGCAGATCCTGCCTTTTGAACCTGGTTAACTTTTTTGAAACAGTCACAAGAGCCATTGATGAGGGCAAAGCAGTCCATACAGCCTACCTGGACTTGGCTAAGGCCTTCGACACAATACCCCACTCAGGCATCATAGATAAGCTCAACAGCTTAAACATAAACCCTTATGTCACCAGATGGGTTGCAAACTGGCTAAAGGACAGAACCCATAAAGTTAAAATCGCTGGAGCAATGTCAGACTCAAAGCCAGTCACAAGTGGTGTCCCACAGGGATCTGTCCTGGGACCCCTCTTGTTCGGCATTTATTTCTCAGATGTTAAAGCAAACATGGGAGGGTTGTGGCTGACAAAGTTCACAGATGACTGCAAACTAGGCGCCATAGTCGATACACCAGCGGATACATACATCCTACAAAAGGCCTCACAGAACGGACAACTGGTGCGAGTCACGCCTTAAACTAAATGCCAAAAATGTATAGTCATCCCTTTGGGAAAAACAAAGTACCCACAAATTATCACATAGACAGCAACCCACTGAGTACGGAAAAAGTAATCAGAGACCTAGGGACCCAAGTCGACAGTGGCCTCTCATTTAACACCCACGTTGCCAAAGTGGTTAGAAAAACATTCTACCTTGCACACCTCATCATGAAGGGATTCACATCCAGATCCAGGGATGTCATTGTACCCCTATACTCCTCCCTCATCAGACCCATGATTGAGTACAATGCCCCATTTGGTATGTACCTCACCCGGCATTTGCAACAGCTGGAGAGACCACAAAAGTACCTCACCAAGAGGATCAAGGGTCTCCAACATATGTCTTATTCTGCCAGACTAAAGAAACTTCAGCTCTATTCAGTAGCATACCGTCTGCTCAGAGGTGATCTCTGCCTGACATACAAGGCCATGTCCAATCAGGATCTGATGGACATGCTCCACCTCAAAAGATCCAAATCCATCAGGACCACGAGAGCTAAAGACTTAAACCTCGGCACAAGTATGAATAGGACATGCTGGAGGGATAGATTCATAACCCAGAGGCTTCCCATGCTTTGGAACAGGATCCCAGTTCGTATTAGGCAGAGCCCCTCACTGACTCTCTTCAAGAGAAATCTTGATGAGTGGATGGGAGATTGTAAGTTTACCCCATGGGTCACATCTGTGTCACTGCTAGACAGGGGCACAGTAAACTAATTCTATTATATAAGGGGACCTTCATTGTGTCACTACTAGACAGAGGCACAGTATTCTAATTTTATTCTGTACATTTTTGTACCACTTCATGGGGTGGCAAAAGCCACATCACTATGGCTAGGCTTGCAAATGCCCTAGGGCAGATAGCCTAGTACTATACTATGAAACTATGAAACTAAAAGCAACACCTCCTTCAATTAAGCACAAATAACTGTAATTCAATACATAAAGTAGAAATACAAATCATTACAAAAAATACATGCAGAAAAAAAAATATATAGAAAAAATGTTATATGCAGATAAAAAATATACAGCACTATAAATGGTCATTTAATCCAGGTTGGAAAAGCCCCCACCCCCCCCCCACCCCCATCAATTTTTTGGATGTCACCGTTCGGAGAAACCTGGACAATACTCTGAGTACCAAAGTTTTTCGTAAATACCCTCAATATAATAACCTGCTTCATGCTACAAGTTTACATCTTAGCCATACCATCCACAACATCCCGAAATCCCAGTTTTTTCGTATGAAGAGCATTAGCTCCACTCAAGAGGATTATGACTCTTCTCGGCAGGACCTCTGTGATAGATTTCAGAATAGGGGATACAGGGACTTTGACATCATTTCTGCCAGTAATTGGGCTAGTAACCAATACAGGATGTCCCTATTGGATTATAAGGCTAAAACTAGGGCGAATACCAGTGATACCATCAGGTTCATTACCACATATGGGTGAAATACCAATATTATCAAAGATACTATTCACAAACATTGGAATATTCTTTTGGCAAATGACAACTTACGACCAGTCTTAGGGACCAGATGTCAATTTTCATTTAGGAAAGGCAAAATGTTGGGTTCCCACTTTTCCCACTTTAAACATACTGGTAGTGGGGGTGCTATATACCAACAACTTACCCTGTCTGCGGATACTCTTTTTGGCACCTTCCCTCATGGACATTGTTCTTCATGCCGTTATGTAAGCAAACTGAAACAATTTACCAGTAAAAATACCAATAAAGTGTATGACATCAAATTCTTTGGGAATTGTGGAATTGACTGGATTATTTATTTGGCTACCTGTAAATGTTCAGCCTTTTATATTGGTCAGTCATCTCGTCCACTAAGAATACGTATGTCTGAACATCGTAGTGACATACGTAATAAACGGGAAATGAATGCTTTATACAGGCACTGCCTGACACACACGAACACAGAATTTCATTTTATGATCATTGACAGAATTGCTGGTAACAGGAATAACATGCAGGGATGGCATAGTATCCTGAATAGGAAAGAACAATTCTGGATTATAAAGCTGGGGGGGGCTTTTCCAACCTGGATTAAATTACCATTTATAGTGCTGTATATTTTTTATCTGCATATAAAATTTTTTCTGTATATATATATATATATATATATATATATATATATATATATATATATATATATATATATTTTCTGCATGTATTTTTTGTAATGATTTGTATTTCTACTTTATGTATTGAATTATAGTTATTATTTGTGTTTAATTGAAAGAGGTGTTGCTTTTAAATTGTGTTGTGGGGAGGGCTGTACTTCCCATTGGTGGATGGTTCTATTTATGTAAGAATGAGTGTTCACTGTTCAAAGGTATTCCAGTGATGAAGGCTATTTTGTCAAAACCGGTATGGGCAATAAAATTATTCTAGCCATTTTTATGGCATGATTTGACTCTATTTGCTGTGTTTTGTGCCTATTTGGTTTCACCCATATGCTGGCCATTAGTTACTGTTTCCACATTATAATGAGCCTTAATACCACAGCAAGATAATCACTCAGAGGTATATGCACACACTGGCTGACATTTAGTAGCAATGTTGTTGCATTACGACGTCTTTGTACTGCATCAAGGTAGCCAATCCCACAGACATACACAAAGACACCAACATAGAGCCCCCCACACACACACACTCACACACGCAGAGGACAAAGACAATCACACAGCCCCCCCACCCACACACACACAGAAGACAGATGCACCCACACAGACCCCTCCCACACACACACACACACACACACACACACACACACACACACACACACACACACACAGACAGAACAGAGACACCCACACAGACTGCCACACACACAGGACAGAGACACCCATACAGACTCCTACACAGACAGGACAGAGACACCCACACAGACTCCCACACACAGTACAGAAACACCCACAAAATACCAAGACCAAGACAAAACTACAGCAAGACTGAACAGAGACTCAGACAAGATGAAGGCAGCACTACAGCGAGGCTAAAATACACAAGCTGCATTAGACAAACTGACCCCACCACACAAGACAGAAGACAGCTATAGACATGCAGAACAGTTAGACTGCAGAGGCATACATGACAGCCAAGGGACAGAGGTAGAAAAGGCTACAGACACACAAGGCATATAGGAGAAAGTTATCGGGATGACAGTGACTGCAGACAGACTCAAACCCAAAGAAAAACAAGTGAAAACGAAAAGCGCGCAGATGACAAACACCAGAATGTCATTTATCTTCAGTATGCAGTTAGTTCCTCAGCTTTTCAGATTGCTGCCACTTTGTGCTTCTAGCTATCCTTGCCTCATACTGAATCC
Organism: Protopterus annectens; assembly: GCF_019279795.1. Classification (NCBI taxonomy): domain Eukaryota; kingdom Metazoa; phylum Chordata; order Ceratodontiformes; family Protopteridae; genus Protopterus; species Protopterus annectens. Next base: position 1,020,429,054 of record NC_056729.1, read on the forward strand.
TGCCGCTCCTAACTGTCCTTGCCTCATGACGAATCCTGCCGTACCTAATTGTCCTTGCCTCATGACGAATCCTGCCGTACCTAATTGTCCTTGCCTCAACAAATCTTGCTTTTTTTTCTTCCTTGTCCTACTTTGTCATACTTGCTAGAGTAAGCAAAATCAGAGTGAATACACAGCATATTATACAAGCCAGACTAAAGTGCAACCTGAAATTTACTCTGAAACTTTACTGGAAAGGAAAGATGTGCATATACCTAGAGTTTTACTGGTATCTTACAAAATTTCTTCCAGACAAGATCTTCAAGGAGACTGTAATATGATAAACCTTGTCCCACTGTATGCTCAATTGAGAGAACCGCTAAGCCTACAAATTTCTCCTGGCTCATTGATGAATGCAGGTATATCTTTATGTGTTTCAGTGTAGAAAATCTACATTCTGCATAGCCACTGTAACAGGTGCAGTCAAATAAATGTGCAGTGAAACATAAGTATTTATATAGATGACCTGTAACTGGTTGTAAATGAGGACATTTAACACAATCAACAGTAATGATTCAGTATTGAGCATTCTAGAAAGGCTTTTCAGTTCATGTCCAAGGTCATAGTCATTGACATTACAGTGGCCACTTGTTCTTTCACAGACTTGCACTGCTGGATTAAGGTAACTTCTATAACGTCATTCAAGGCTTTAACATTTGTTTTATAGATTAGTACTAGGCTAATTACCCTTGTGGGCCATTTTAGGCCTAGCCAATTACCCATGTGAGAATTAAACACAATACCTTGGGTCTGTAAGGTAAACACCTTAACCATTATGCCAGCTTGGAAAGCTGCTCAAGCCAGTCAGTAAATGAGTGTATTGTTATGTCCAGCAGTACATTGAAGAACACTACACAGTTTTACCACTGGATCCTGTACCATCTCATGCTTTCATTCATAATCAAAGAACAGCTTTACTTTGCTCTTCCTCTTTCCCTGAAATGTGGTGCTAACGTCCAGTTCTTCTGTTATCATGGTAGCATTACCCATGCCATGTTGAAATCCTGTTTCTGTAGTTCCTCAGCAACTCTATAGTTGACACTAACACTTCGACATGTAAACATATCAACCGATGGACTCTGCAGCCCTTTGCTTGTATGATTTACCTCTGTCAACACATCATATCAATCCATTAAATATACAAAGAATTGATATGACATAAGTTCTGAGCACAGTCCCCTTGCTTGTTGATATGTTGTGGCATCACTTGTATGTAAAGCTTCACTTATCTCCTGTAATGCTTCAACTCCCTTCAGCTGAAACTGTACTGCCTTGACTGAGTCTATCCTGCATTCCCAGCGAGTCTCAGATAGTGGCTTCACAGTGATGTTTATATGCCATTTCAAGATTTGCCATCGACGTTTGATGCTGAACAGAGTATATAAATGCTTTGCAGACATCCAAAGAATGACACTGCCTGTAGTGAATATGCTCCATCACTAACTATAAGACTTAAATTGTGGCAGGCACATGACACATGAAAGTCCTTGAATTCATCTGTTTTATCCAGGTCTGCACTCCAGCTCATTTCCCTTTCATATCACTGCCATTATCATATGCTTGTCCTCGACAGTCATTAATGTCCAGTTGATGATGTTGCAAAGTCTGAAGAAGTGCTTTCGTAAGTTCTGCTCCAGTTTTACTATTTACAGGCATAAATCCTAGGAAGCATTCTTCAGCCATGGCTGCAGACCTTAAAATGTCCATATACCTAACTACTACACTCATTTAGTCTTGATTGCTGACATCTGGCATGCAATCAAGAATCACAGAGAAGTAAGAGACATCCTTCACCCTCCAAATGATCCTCAAACTAACATTTGTGATCAGCTGGATAATTTCATTCTGTATGTCCTTCTCCAGGATTATTATCCATTACTTCTTTATTCTTAATACGATGTAAACGTTCCACCATGACAGAATCAAACTGTGACAAAAGTTGCACTTGACCCATGAAATTGCCATCGCCATGGGTGTATATGACATCACTTGTACCATGGAATGCCATGTTCCATTCAGCCAGGTCTTGGACAATAGCTATAATGAGTTCTAACACACCATGCCAGTGAGTTCTCTTTTTCAACCACTGCATGTCTCCTACCATCCACTGTCTACCTACTGTTAGTCTATTATCCAGTTCCTTCTACTTCAGAAAGCATGATGGATGCTCTGATGTTCAGTCATGGCAGTGTAAATCTTTGGACATCTCTGTCCATGCTCTGTAACCACCTGACCAGAAAAAGCTGGTTAGAATTTCCAAATAGTTTTCATGCAAAGCAAAACAGTACATCTTTTGAGACAGAATATGCCAGCCATGTGCATTTTTCTTTCTCCCCATTAGGCGTAATATGAAAATAGCTTTCTGAGGTAAATCTTTTCTGTTCATTGACTGGAAACTATAACAACACCACTTGCATAGGCCCATGCTGGATAGCAGCTACCCTAAACTCATCCCTTATCAAGTCTAGCCAAGTTCCTAAATCCTGAAATGATGCACATGGCACTCCCTGCAAGTCACAGGCCACATCTGTTGTCACTTCAGGAGTATGGGTCATTTTCACATCAAACTGATGACCCTGGCAGCTGCAATATACTGAGATCTCAGTGGGTAGGTTGTACTGCAGAACCACAGTGTTCTACTGCATATAGACTTTCCTGAATCTCCCTTTTCTGTTTAGTGGGTTTGTATCAGTATGCATTAAAACATCTGTAAATTCTGCAAAATTGTCACAGCCACTATCTCCCACTACCAACCTTTCAGTACAGTTCTGTACAAAGCAAACAAAAAAATAAAGAACAGGACAAAGGCATAATATTAATGATATAAAACACTGGGCTTATGAACTAATAAAGATGCTACAATAACAGATTTTGCAGTAGTAGGCATTGAGTGAACCCACATTTTGTGAAGAATAGATCAAAAAATACCAGACAAACATCTAGGCATTGTGCAGCATTTTCACAGCTCCTACCCCCTGCTAATGTCTCAGCACAATTCAAGACAAAGCCAAAAGTCCCAGAACAAAGGCATCACATTAGAGAAAGTTTTAAACAGTGCTGTTTTAAACTTTGATACTAGAATAACATGGTTTGCATTAGTATGCAGTAAAACATCAGTACATTCTGCAGAATTCTCACAGCCCCTACACCCCCAACATCTCAATACAACAAGTCTGGATAAAGCCAAAAAGTAATTACAGAGCAGAGACATAGTATCATCAATGATAAGTTTAGCATTTGTGTTTCAAATGTTATTATAAACTAGACCACAAATATCAAGCAAACAGCAACTTTCTCAAAGCCCATACCCCCAACCACCAGTCTTTCAGCACAATTCTGGGCAAAGCAAAAAATAAAACATAATAAAAAAAACAGACAATGGCATAACCCTAGGGATGTAAAACAGTGGGCTTATGAACTCTAAAGATGCTAGAATAATGGATTTTGCAGTAACATGCATTGCATCAACCCACATTTTTTGATGAGGAACAGACCAAAGTTAACAGGCAAACATCTAAACATTGTGCAACATTCTCACATCTCCTAACCCTCCTAATTTCAGATTACAACAATTCTAGACAAAACCAAAAATAACTGCAGAACAAAGGCATAACATCAGGGTAATTTTAAACATTGCTGTTATAAATTTAGAAGCATTTATAGAATAGTTTGCATTAAAGCAATGTATGTACATTCTGCAACATTTCCACAGCCACTACCCCCCTCCCACTTCCAACCTTTCAGCACAATTCTGGACAAAGAATGAATGAATGAATGAATGAATGAATGAATGAATGAATGAATGAATATTCTAATGCAGGACTGACTAAAAGATTAATCTAGACATCATCACAGGCACGCCCCCAATTTCTTATCACAGGAATTCTGGACAAAGCTAAAATAAAACTGTTTCAACCACAACCCCTCTCCACCATCCCACCACCCCACAACCTCAATCCTCTTAGCACAAGAATTCTGCACAAAAATTACAGTCCTCATCTCCCTATATTTCATCAACCTCCCCAAAAAGTAAAAAAAAACAGCAACTTACTTCTTCTGCAATGAAAGGCTGCTACTAATCCTCTGCTCACTCTTTACAGTTGTAAGTTGACCCCTGCTTATTTCCACACACACCAATTCATCTCTTCTAATTTGTCCTTAAAAGGATAGTTTTTCAGACCTTTAAATATTGCCATTCCAGGGGCAGTTGAAAATGCATCTCCTTGTCCCAACGATCATGGCTTCCTTCTTAACTCCTTGTCCTCCTTGGTTTGCCCTCTCCTTGCCATCACACCAAGTAATCGAGTAGCCAGGAAAACCCCTTTCTTGAAAAGCAAGAAGAAGGACTTCTTGCTACACACATGCCTTTTTAAAGGCAGCTGAACCAGGTAGTGCTTTACAAGGACCAATCAGGTCCTAGCTTCATCACTTCATCAAAAAAAAACAAATCACAACTTACTTCCTGGCTACTGGCTGCTGCAACTAATCAGGTCCTTGCTTCACCGCAACGCACCTGATGGAGTGCAGCTTTTAGCTGACTTCATAGGCAGCTACAGCCAGGAAAGAAGAAAAAAAATACAACTTACTTCCTGGCTGTTGGCTGCTATAACCAATCAGGTCCTTACTTCACTGAAACAGACCTGAAGGAGTGCAGCTTTTGTCTCATGTTACTGACAGCTTCAGCTATGGACAAAAAAAACAAACATTCTGGTGTCACAAATTGTGGTGTGGCTCAGGAGGCAAGGACGAAGCAGAAGCCCACAGTTACCTGTGTGTGAAATGGCTGCACAAGTTGAGGCCCTTGTATTTGGGGAGATAATCAGGGGCCACCCACTTTTACGTGTTCTGTGGGTGCCTAGTGCTGATTGTGCCACTAACTAAATACTCTCCCTCAAATACACACCCTCTTTCCTCCCATGGTATGGACTGCCAACAAAAGGTTCTACCCAGAAAAATGATCTATTACATTTAATGATCTACATGCTATTGTTACTGTACTAGGCATGTTCATTGTTTTCTGTCCTTTCTTACATTACCAAAGGACCTAGCTGAGTTACATATCCACAGTCAGTGAAAAGATGGATATATAAAGTCATTCCCCCAGATTCTCTAAAGCTTGCATGGCGTGCAAGATCCATGCAGGAGCTCCAACAGGCAATATGTCTGCCATGCAATCCAGGAACAGCCTGCAGGGACGTGCACTAATCCTGCATGGACTAAGCCCTTGTATGCAAATCACCTAATTTTCAGGGGAAATCTATGCAAATGTGGTGATTTTGCAATCCAGGAAGCTTGCAACCATCTGTGTAGGACAAGTTTCTGCAAAATCCAAAACGGAGCTGTGACAGCTCCATATAAAGGCTGCATATCATGTAGTAAGCATGCCAATGGCCAAGTATAAGGCCATTGGCATTGCAAACAGTAAAAAATAATACAAAAAGCAACTTTTATCTTTTATTTTTTTAGCCCATCTCGGCTGTTTAACGGGATCGGGGGGCGGGGGATAACAAAATTAACCTAAATTAAGCATTCTAACTAAAATCAGTATTCTGCCATGCAACTCAATGTCAGGCATAAGACAACATGGCCAGTGAGTAGTGGTTACTAAGGGGGGAGGCTCAGTGTGAGACATGCAACTATGCATTAGCAGGCAATCCTATGCAAATGAGGGGAAGGATAGTGAATCCCAGTTTTCCCCAGCATGTGAGCCAGGTCCCAACAGTGTAAGAGAAGGAATAGATTGGTGCATGGCTAGGAGTTAGGTGATATCATGGGGGGGTGTCAAGCATACTGTAAGTGGCTTGGAGTCCTGTGGCTCGGGTTTGCACCTAGCTTAGCACAGCTAAGCTAGAAGGTTTGTCTAAACCTGCCTAGCACTCTTTACAATGCCTAAGCAGGTGTGTGTACTGCGCACTGGGTTTTAAAGGCAGAAAACAAAAGTTAAACCAGGAAATAGCAGCACTGTAAATTTGAGCACTCTGTTTGCACGGCACACCCCTGGGCTTAAACAGAAAGGCAATGGGAAGGGAAAACAGCAGTAGGAAGCTAATCAAGGAGAACTAGCATAGCTGGCAGGTGAAATATATCAGAATCAGCCAATTACACAGGCAGCACACCAGCCGAACCCAGAACACTACTATAAACTATGCAAACACCTTCCCCTCCGGTTTTTCCCGCACTCAACACCACCGGTGTAAACAGGTGGGAAACGTTTAATACTCACATCAGCAAACTGATGGGGGCTGCAATAGCTATCATACAACAACTTGTGGAAGAGGCTGAGGGTGGTGAGGATATGAATGCTGTTAACCAACGCACAGTGAGGAGATGGAGAAGAGTGTACAGACCCAGGGTAAGCTATCAGGGCCTACATGAGCTGGAGATAGGGGAGTGCTATAGGGTGGAAAGGGACCTCCTACAGCAAATTGTTGAGCTGTGCCAGTCACACCTCACGCACAGAACTAACAGAGGGGAACCCATCCCAGTGGATACCAAGGTATGTGTAGGCCTAAGAATACTAGCTACAGGTACCTTCCAAAGGCCAACTGGGGATATGATGGGGCTCTCACAGGCATCAGCATCCAGGGTACTCCACCAGTTCCTGGATGCCATGTCAGCACATGTCAGTGAGTACGTATATTTTCACAACATCCGTGAGGTATTGGCCAGCAATATACAACTGTTCCACCAACTAGCAGAATACCCTGAGGTAGTGGGTGCTATAGACTGCACGCACATGTGCATCAAAGCACCTCCCAGTGAGTGGGGTAGGGTCTACATCAACCGCAAGGGTTTCTCCTCCATCAACTGCCAGGTCATGTGCGATGCCCAGGTAATAATAATGAATGTGTGTGCTGGCTGCCCTGGAAGCTATCACGATTCCCACATCTGGCATCTGACACAGCTGTACCAGAGATTTGCCAATGGGGACATCCCTGACAGTCACCTAGTGGGGATGCTGGATATGCACTGGAGCCGTGGCTGATGACACCCATCAGAAATGCACACACACCCGAACAAGAACTCCATAATGAGGCACACACACAGACCAGAATTATAGTAGAGCATGTGTTTGGGATGCTCAAGTCACATTTCCGGTGCCTGGACACATCTGGTGGAGCCTTGCAATACTCACCAGCTACATGTACCCAAATTGTCCTCGTATGTGCCATGCTACACAATATGATCCTGCAGAAACAGCTGCAGCAGGAACAGCACGGGGCAGGGCCACACATCCCCCCCACCATTGCCAAGACCTGCACAGGCACAGAGTGACTTGGTGGAGGAACAACCTGAGCCTGCCCCAGTAGGCAGAAGGAGGTGTGCCCAGTATGCCCTGGCCTTGGCAAAGAGGCAATGCATAGCACATACACTGACACAGGAGGGATCCCAGGGAATGACAACTCTCTCTGACTCTCACATACAGTAAAAGGGATGCCAAACATTACACTACCTGTGCTCAATTATGTGTAGGGAGTGTACTATGTGCATATGACATAGGCAGCCTTGCAGCACCACCCTCAATAGTGGGACACCCACAAGGTAAGTGACTCACACATGCCAGTTAGGGGGGTTCACATACCCAAAAACAGTCACAGCCAGCAGGACAGGTGTAGACAAACACAAGCAAAGGCTGTGCTATAGCCTCTGAATGATGCCTATGGGTACCCCCCCCCAGACCTACACAGACAGATGACAGCAGGTCAGGCAGTGAGATGTCAGTTCTGACTGGTAGGAAGTCTGAAACTAATATGTAGGTAAATAAAAGCTAAGATTTGTAGTACACTGGTATGCCTCTAGGCAGCATGATAGGTAAGACTACAGAATTAAATGGAGTACCTGACATACCAGTACAGTCATAGAAAAGGTGTACAGGTGTCAGGTGTGCCCCCCCATCCTACGTAGACATGTAGTAGCAGACAGGTGTGCTCCCCCAATCCTGTGCAGACATGTAGAAATAGTCGTGTGCCCCACCCCATCCTACGTAGAAATTTAGTAACAGTCAGGTGTGCCCCTCCAAAGCCTGTGCAAAAATGTAGAAATAGTCAGCTGTGCCCCACCCCATTCTACGTAGAAATGTAGTAACAGTCAGGTGTGCCCCCCAAAGTCTGTGTAGAAATGTAGAAATAGTCAGGTGTGCCCCACCCCATCCTATGTAGAAATGTAGTAACAGTCAGTTGTGCCACCCCAAAGCCTGTGTAGAAATGTGGAAGTAGTCAGGTCTGCCCCACCCCATCCTACGTAGAAATATAGTAACAGTCAGGTGTGCTCCCCCAATCCTGTGAAGAAATGTAAAAATATGTATGTGTGGCCCCCATCCCATGTAGAAATGTAGTAACAGTCAATGTCATATGATCGACGGACACCCTGCAGAAACAGTATGCTACCTGTAGATGTACAACACATAGGTCAGCACTGCAATACAGACTACCTGGACTTTTTTTTTCCAAAAAAATTTTTATTTGTAAGACTACCTGGACTTGATCCATGCATTCAGTACAGATGGGCATACTGGGCATGCTCACACACTTAGAGAAATGAAGGCAATGTCAGTCAACAACACACTGAAAGGTCATACTGGGAATGCTCACACACTTAAACACATGAAGCCCTGTCTGCAAACACCAGTGGACCAGACATAATTGGCAGTCACAGATGTTAGTGCAGACACTCCTCAGTATGCATCACACATGCTTTGCACACACAGTGGACAGGAATACAGACATATATCAAAGGACAAATACAACTTAAAAACAAAAAATAAAATATTAGAATACCACCGATCCAAATATACAAGCAAACAGTATTTTGTAGTGTTTTTACTCTTGGAAGGCTGTGTAAGCCGAGGAGCTAAGTGTTTTATTAAATTTGCTTACTTTTTGGATCGGTGGTCTTGGTGGTATTTTAATATATCTAAGGGACAACACACCATAACAAACCAATGGTAAACATCCATAGATGTGTGGAAGAGGGTGACTGTGACAAGGAGCCATCTAGGCCTGTCCCACCCAGCACACAGTCAAAAGGCCACAACCACATGAGGTTCAGATGTCACTTACTGTAGATACTAGCCATTAGTATCTGTCAGCAGTACAGACTATATGGTGCACGTGCTAGCTGTGCAACATGACTTTACAAGGAAGGTGTCAACTAGCATCTGTATGCACGTACCTTGTGAAATATGACCCTGTGTGTGCCCGCATGTGGTGGGTCAACCTCTAGATGAATGGGTTATGGCCCATGCACACACACTGCCCACTCCATAGCCCTACTATGACAAACCTGCTGAGGTTATCCACTGTGAAATACACCTTTGGGAGAGTTATAGCTTAGTAATCACTGTGGTGTGTCTCATAACTGTGTGCTACTGCTGTAGTGGGGTAAACTAGTTAGGTAGGAGTTCTAAGCTCAGACTTGGCAAGTTTGTGTGTGTGTCTGTCTGTGTAGAGAGCAATGCCTTTTAGCGTAGTCACACACCCTACAAATGAAATGCACTATGTTGGTAAGGCTGCTGATGTCATCCACCTAGAAATACACCTCTGTGAAGGTTGTAGCCCACTAACCTCTGTAGCACATCCTGTAACTGCATACTACTGCTGTAGTGTGATAAAGTAGTTAGGCAGGTGTTCTAATCCCAGACATGGCAAGTGTGTTTGTGCATGTGTCTGTCTGACCGTCTGTTTAGAGAGTAATGCTTTTTAGGGTAGTCACACTCCCCACAATTCAAATGTTCAACTTTGGCAAGGTGGCTGATGCCATCCACCTAGAAATACACCTCTGTGAAGGTTGTAACCCAGTAATCTCCATAGCGTGTCCTGTAACTGCATACTGTTGTAGTGTGATAAATTAGTTAGGTAGGTGTGTTTATCCCAGACTTGGCAAGTGTGTATATGGGTGGGAGGCTGTTAAATAAAGTAAAGTAGGCCCTACAACACAAACACAGGTTTGAGGGTCACAGGGCAGTCTCACAGGTTGGGCTTAAAATAATGGCACAATGGGTAGTACTAATCTATGAACCTATACTATCCTGTAACTGCGTACTGCTGTAGTGTGAGAAATTAGGTAGATGTTCTAATCCCAGACTTGGCAAGTGTTAGTGTGTGTGTCTGTCTGTGTAGAGAGCAATGCTTTTTAAGCTAGTCACACTTCCTACAATTCACATGCTCAACTTTGGCAAGGCTGTTGATGTCATCCACCTAGAAGTACACCTCTTTGAAGTTTGTAGCCCAGTAATCTCTGTACCGTGTGCCATAACTGTGTACTGCTGTAGTGTGATATAGAACTCTGGTAAGGTTCTATTCCCACCCATAGCAGTTCTGGATGTTTTGTGTGTGTTTCAATGTCTGTGTAGGCAGCAATGCATTTTAGGCTAGTCACACTCAGTACATTCCAAATGCCCTACTTTGGCAATCCAGCTGATGTCATTCATTGTGAAATACACCTTTGGGGAAGGAATTCTCCAGTAATCCCTGTGGTGCGTCCTATAACAGCTCCATGCTGTAGTGTGATATAGACCTCTGTTAGGGTTTTTATACACACACACATGTCAGTTGTGGAAGTTTTGTGTGTGTCTGTCACTGTCTGTGTAGGGAGCAATGCATTTTAGCCTAGCCACAATCACTACAATTCGAATGTCCTACTTTTGCAATCCTGCTGATGTCATCCAATGTGATATACACCTTTGGGGAAGGAGTACTCTAGTAATCTCCATGGTGCGTACTATAACTGTGTAGTGCTGTAGTGTAATAAACTGGTTAGGTAGGGGTTCTACTCCCAGACATGACTTGTGTATGTGTGACTTGTGTGTGTGTGTGTGTGTGTGTGTGTGTGTGTGTGTGTGTGTGTGTGTGTGTGTGTGTGTGCGTTCGTGTGAGTGTGTGACACCTGGGCCCAATGTGAAGCGGGTTTTTGCAAATTTCTTATATGGTGGCCCTACTATATAGCACAACAGCCACCATACAGGGATAACAGATGGGAAATAGCCAAGAGGCTGGGGTGCAAATCCATAACCATACATGTGACATCAAGGCCAGGCAATCACAATTAGCAACTCCAGTATTCCCCAGAGCACACTCTCAACCCATGTCTCGCATACACACACACACACACACACACACACACACACACACACACACACACACACACACACACATATGCCTAGGCAACAGCCAAGGTATTACTCTGCATATTGGCCACTGATAGTAACTATGGAGTGATTGCAGTGGGCCACAGAGGGCATGGCACCTTGTCCAGATGTCCAATAGGCACGTGCATGCAGAGAGTGCACCTTCTCCATGTTCCCTATCGGACACCTGCAACACCTGTGGTACCATCACATGTGACCCACAAAGGACATACCATGCCTGAAAACATGCTCTGTATGGACAGGTGCCACTCACACCAGGGAATGCCATTAGCATGCTCTCAATGTAGGTACAGGGTAAACCTGCTGTCCATTACCAGTTCCCACCACAGGTGGCCAGGACTGGCACATCTGATGATAATCTGTGTACACAACATGGGCCAGACACCCCATGTACAGTTCTACATGTCACTGTACATGCACGTGGGAGGTGTGCACATCCCAGACACCGTCCATGTCATGGTCTAAGGAACACAAACATGGCAAGCGATGCACAGCATTGGCCACACACAATAGTCACCCAGGTGACTGGATGGGGGATACAATACCCACCTGTGTGGGCAAAGGCAGAAACTACAGCTCTGAGCCATAATGCAGACCATTGTCAGGTGGCCTGATGCCAAGGTATACCCATCACCTAGCCTTCTATAGCTGTCTGGCACAGTTGATCACCACACACCCATGCGAAAATGCACCCATGCATGTCAGTACTGGCACTCTGTGTGTTTGCGTGTATGTCGTAATATGCATATGATCACATCCACACTCACTACAACCCCCATTGGCATACTGAAGCATGCTGTCTGATGTCAGATACCTCCCCATACCATTTGCCCATATAACCTCCATATGACCAGTCTGTGCATGCGATACCTGCACAGTAATGTGTTGTGGTAATCTCACTAGTGATGAGTTGTAATCCTGGCCCTGCCAGGTGTGTCAATGTGTGTGTGTCCCTGTGAAGGTGTGGCTGTGTTGACGCTGGCTCCTGTTCATGTGGACAGGCATGTGTACTTCACCTACTGTATAACTACCATATCCCTGTTGCAGATGTCACTCATCATCACATATATGTTCTGAGGGCTCCACAACAGTGAACAACTATGTGGCGCATCCAATAACTGCATAGAACTGTGATAGCACTACATAGTCATCAGGGGTTTGATACCAAACATGCTTAAGTTTTACTTTCCCACCCCTCCCTGACTTGTCTTTGCCTCTGTCTTCCTCTCTCACTCCCTCACTGGTGGATATGTAGACCAAATCCTGCTTTGGTTAGGCAGCAGCATGGGTATTTTAGGTACTGCTCATGATCAGCTGATGGGCTCTGCACGAATTACAGCCTTTCCCTAGCTGATTGCATGTGGAACAGCTGTGGTAACATTCCCATAGCCAATTGCATGGAACACACTCCAATACCTAGGAACATCATGTTGGTGTTGGGCCTTTTCTTTCACTGTGAGCAGGAACTCAATCTGTTGTTTGGCAAACAGCATCTCAGATGGATAGATTTATCTCTGACAACATACACTGTGGAGACCGGCCAACATACAGGAGAGGGATGTGCCTGACCTGACTACAGACTGTAAGTGCTGCTATACTGCATTTGGAGTAATGGTGGTTTAACAGATTGTGTGCAGATATGGCTGTCCTACATGTATTTAATACCTGCCATGTCAGTTCTACATTTATGTAGGGTCATCTGCAGACTGGGCAGTGTGTGTTGTCTTTGGTTTCATGTGCTCCCCACAGAGCATGTATCTGTGAACTGCAGAAGGTAGTCTGAGGATTGCAGTCTGTAGATGGTGAAAGCCATGACAGTTACTGACTTCATATCACTCATAGGACATATGTTGTGACAAACCCTGTTACAACAGTAAATGCATGATGTTATCACAGCAATATGTCAATATTGGCCCTGTATATTTGCTTCCAGCCACAACTCTGTCACCCTTTGTACATATGTCATGCATTAAAAGGTGCATATGTGCTGTATACCATAATCAGTGTCATCATATCTGATAACAAGCCAGTGAGATATCAAATTGCTACACTTTATGTACAGTAGGGGATATATTTGATGACATAACCTGGACATTCTGCGGTTGTTTGTACAGTACTAAAGTCTGTGTACTTATGGTGAATGTCAACAGTGTGTGTATTGATAATATGTACCTTGGCCTGTGTACAGACTGTGGTAGATGTCATCATTCTAGGTCCCATCCTATCTGATGTTACATGCTGCTCCACTGTATGTAACCATATTGGCTTATATGTTTGTAGGGCCATACACACACATGTCCCATACCACAGACAGGCATCAGGCCCCACTGTGTAGTGGCCCAGTATATGTAGGGTTAGTGTGTGAGTGGCACATATGAGGATGGTGTTGGACAGATAGTCCCTTCCCTATACTGTAATATTATGCTAGCTTACCATATGCGGCTGTGGCTGTGTTCAAACTGGTTGTGGTTATGCACTTTCACACAAGTGTATCTTACCCTGTGCTGTGACATGCCTGTAGAGCCTGCTATATATGCAGGTACATGTGCATTCCCCCATAGGAGATGTAGGCCAGTGTTGAGCTAGTCTGCCTGTAGCCTGCACAGTGCTTTGTTACATGCCTAGCAGCTTAGTGTACTTACCCAGTGAGATGTCATGTCCAGACACTTGCCAGATGTACTGCTGCCCAGCCTCCCTTAAAAATCATGTATGTCAGACAGTGCGGTGGGATGCTGTACAGATGTATGTCAATATCTAGTGGGTAGTATGTGGCCATGGCACCTCTGTATCAGCAGTTATGTATCAGTACAGACAGGGGTGTGTGAATGCATAACCTATGGGGTGGATGTATACCAGTCGTTATGTGTTATACCCATCTACATGGCTGTTAACATCCATATTGTCAGGCTTGGTCCACATGTTCTGCACTAAGGGGTTCTGTGTATACCTCTGGACTGTATAGCGTGTGTCAGAATGTCCACATCTATTGGCCAATATCCCTGCTGTAGTCCACAGGAGCATTACTTGCTTGCAGCAGTACTGTACTATGATGTCCTTAGGATGTCTGTCAGTAGCCAGTGGTGCACATATGAAAAGCAGATGTGACCTCCCACACACACCAAGTCTGTGAAGACAATCCCTGTTACAGTACCAGTAGTCTACTAATATACCTACTATACATACCTGACATCCCCTTGCACTACAAAGTTGGGACTATAGTGGCTGAGGTAGGGCTGCACTCCATGTTCAGGACATATGGTGAATATATATGTACATATGATTATCCAGATATCTATATAGATAATTACACATGTACATATCGACATGTATAGATGGGTGTGTATATGTACATAGATATGCATATACACACCCAGATATATGCATATACAGAGCATTATATGTCTACACATATACAGATAGTGATACATATGCACATATATGCATACCATACTGCCATTTCTGCTAGCAGTCCACTGCTGTTGTATCCCCCACACATACGGTGGGGCTGGGGCCATATATGTGTGGGCTTCACCTACACAATACATGTGTGCCCATATGCATTCCAGAGGCCAATGTATATAACAGTGGTATATGGCCCTGTATTATTGAGTCTGGGGGGGATGCACCATACATATCCTAGGCTGTTACATAATGTGGGGGTATCAGGGGTGAGCTGCCTTAAGGTATCTGTATGTACAGTACCATACATTTCACCTATCTTGACATTACTTACATAAAGTGGGTTACTGCAGGCCTACTGCCTCCTGCCATACAGACTGTTCTGTTGCCAGTGTGCCTGTGATGGTGTCAGTTATGCCTTATTATGTAACAGTTACATCCCATTTGGTCAACTGAAGTCTTTACCACCGAGAGATTGTGCACAGAGTGCAGATAGAGGCTGGTGGACTATACACCTGCATCATTTACTGTTGATTGTGTGGTATCCTGTGACCCTGTCTGTCTTCATTATTGTACAATTTGGAGGGCTTGGCCTGGACAGCAACAGTTGTGGACCTTTCCAGACTACTGTATTAGTATAACTGTTTCACAGTTGTATTACTCTGTTGATATGAATGTCAATGTCTGAACAGCTATGTGACATGGCATATACATGTGTAATAGTACACAAATAAAGGTATTCCATTTCTGCAAACCTGTGTGTAGTGTTTTATCCTATGGCCTCTCTTTGGGTATATGTTGCAGGCACTGAATGTCATTTGTATGAGTGGCTCATCCAGTGTCCAGTTGTTAGGGTGTTAACTGCAGGCATAGTGGCTATGCCATATTGTGTGCACCTTCTACATATGTATCTTACTGTACATATCTGTGTGTGTATGTGCAGTCACATGTATATCTATATATATGTATATATATATATATATATATATATATATATATATATCTGTATCTGCATATATGTGTCTGTGTATATGTATCCTGGGGATGTTGATAGCATCCACATTTTACATTTCCTATGGGAGGCAGACTGTACTGCATGATATGCTACCAATACCAGCCTGACATCATACATGAGGGATGTAGTATTGTTAACATCTTGTACCCATGTTGTGTCAGGTCCTGGTTATGGGATCTGCAATACTTGGCAGTGTATTGCAGGGCTGATGTGACTGGCTGTAGGGGGTATGCCTATTCGTACAAGACATATATTGTCTGTGGCCTCTCAACCCCATTAACGGTGCATGTGGACATATATGATTTTGTTAATCTACCATTGCTATCTACAGATGTATGGCCATATATACCTATATATATATATATATATATATATATATATATATATATATATATATATATATATATATATATATATATATATATATATATATATATATATATATATATATATATATATATATATATATATATAACTATGTCCATATATGCCTACATAGATATATATCTGCGTACATATATGTAACTTGCTGTGTATATGTAGACATATAGGTGCAGACATATATATGTGTCGATGTAGGCATTTGCATGTATATATGTTCATATATATATATATATATATATATATATATATTTATATATATGTATATATTTCTACATATGTGTATATATATATATATATATATATATATATATATATATATATATATATATATATAGATATGTTGTATCTGTTTAGATATTAATATATTTACACACACACATACATCTAAATATTGGTATACATTCTCTGTACTGTTGCATGACTGGGCTGGATGATATGTTTCTGAAAACATCCAACTTATGTATATCTAGCATGGCTTAGTGGTAAATCACTTTGTCTATGGTATTCAGGGTCATGGGTTTGAGCCTCACAGAGGCTGTTTATTTTTCTGCTGGGCAGAACACGGGCTGTTGGATACAGAGTTATTGAGGCACTTTAAAGCAGTTGCAAGCGGGTTTGCGTGGGTTTGCACGGAGGTAAGGGGTCTATATTATAATATCGAAGTTCTTAAACATAGAATGTTATAATCTCGAACCCCAAACACCAAAATCTGAAAACATAGAACAATCAGAATAGCGGATTTTTCCCAGGGAAAAAAAAATCGCTATTCCGAGAAACATACACACAACACAAACACACACAAAAAACAGCAATCCACACACATACACTTAAAATCCTACACCTACACCTACACCTAAACTAAACTTTACATACACTACTAGCTATCCACTTACCTTACCCAACCCTAACCCTAAGGTCCGTCACTATCGCACACTCACCTCACCCGTTCCCTAACCCTAACTCACCTAACCCACCCCTAACCCTAACCTACACACCACCGCACACTTACCTGACCCGCGCCCTAACCCTAACTCACCTAACCCACCCCTAACCCTAACCTACACACAATCATACACTTACCTGACCCGCACCCTAACCCTAACTCACCTAACCCACCCCTAACCCTAACGTCCACACAACCGAACACTTACCTGACCCGTGCCCTAACCCTAACTCACCTAACCCGCCCCTAACCCTAACCTACACACAATCGCACACTTACCTGAACCCGACCCGTAACGCTCCAACATATTGAACACTGAAAACAGCGAAGCCACAGCAATGGCCCACCAAATTCTTTCCCTGGGAAAGAATTTTGTGTCCTGCACCTTTGCTGTTTTCAGCATTTGACATTACGGGTTCAATATTATAACATTCAATGTTTATAAAATTCGATGTTATAATATAGACCCGAGGTAAGCACTGCTTACTTCTGGTTGCAGTTTCTTATACTCAGTTAGCTTCTAAATTGCTTAATCTGTGTAGGCAGTGCTTACTTACTAACAGGCTTAGACCCACTTACTGCTGCTTAAAAGTGCTTACTCCTGCTTACCCCGTGCCAATTTCTTTAAAAGAAAAGAAAAAAGGGTTCATAGGAAAGTGGTGAAAAGGGGGCACAAAGAGGGACAGACAGTAGGAAAAATAGCTAGGGATATGCAGGAAGGGTGTAGGGAAGGTCCATAGCTGTCTATTTCTTCTACAGCAACAGCTGTGCATATACACTGAATTTGTAGGTAGATTTGGACACTCAAACCCCTGGGAGAGGGGTGATGACAACAATAATAAGTTGTGATGCCAATTAGACTGGATTACATGTGCCCAGTGGACACACGTGTGAAATGGACAGCTATGTATGAGGCAAAATTTTTTTGTGGGAACAGATTGCCCTTTTTTTCAGGTGAGAGTGGCATGTTGGGGAGGGTAGTAGGTATATTTGGGGAGGTATGTTGGGTAGGTTAACAAACAAGATACACAAGACTCATACAGGGGCCGTATATGAAACATGTGGGGGTAAATACCTTGATGGGGAGGGGTGATAGGATATTGGAAGCCCACAAACCCCCTAGTGGGACTGAGGTCCCAACCCATGGGCAATCACCACTGCACCTTTACAGCCCCGAAGGTGGCTGCGCTGGGGGAAGAGCCACAGAGCCAGACTGACTCTTTAACCACAACACGCAGCCGTCAAGCTGGTGTAGAAGATCACTGAACTGCTCATTGATCACTCTACGCACCACGACCCCGACCTGGTGATGGGTGATAGATGTCTGTCTGCGTCCACTCCCGGGGGGGTGAGCCCCATCCCCTGAGGCAGTTCCACCCAAAGGTGCTGTAGGACCAATGGACAGAGAGGTCCAGGGTTGGGCCCCAGACATGCTGAGGTGGGACAGGTGGGTCAGCTGGGCTGGCCTTCCCAAGGGTGCTATAGTGTTTAGATTTCATCATCATATATGGGTTAGTAATAGTCAACACATTCCAGAGTTAGGTATAACAGCATGCATAGATTTTCCCATTAACCCAGACACCCGATACGGAACAGTTGCATAGCAAACAAAACACATTCATATATGGGACCACAGTGGTAATAAGAACAACATGCAGTTACGTTGATGGCACCATGCCAATGATGTTGGAATAATTCAATATGGCACATGCATGGGAACCATTAAAATATTTATCAAACAATTGGACATTATCAGAGTCAGTACATTCCAGTTGGGGTGGGTATGTTGATTATTGTTAGAGATAAGTTGGGGGGAGAGAAAGATGTCAATTAACAAGTAGTATATTCCTGTAGCCCACATTACTTTCCTAGTCAGTGCTGTTATCTGTACCTTACAAGCCTTATTGCGGAGAGTGATATGGCTGTCATCATCATTACACATGATGTGTGTTTTACCTGCAATATACACTTCTTACCTGGTATACCTGTGGAGAGAATGTTTGTTAACACTGACTGTTTGTACACATACACCCGGATTCTGGGTTGATGTTTAGTTCTATACTATCCAACTCTTTCTGCACAGACTCTGGCTATGTGCTGACCACATGCTGGTGTGCCTGGACATATCTAGAATATAGCCCTCTTCCACCTTTAGTGATCTGACACACAAATATACATGCTTTCCTACACAGTTATATTATGTAGCACAGTGTGGGCGACAGTGACCAGTGATACTTTATTATTCAGAGAAACTACAACACTCAAAATCCACTACAATACCAGGGTGGACAGTACCAGTACAGGTTATATTGGTCTGTATTTCTCAGCACAGTGTCTGTATCCAATGTACCTCTGAGAGCAATGTTTGTTAGCACTACCTGACTGTTGCCACACAAAGTTCCAGATTCCACATTAGTATTATGCATACATCTCACTCTGTTACTGTACACACTCTGGTGACAGCCTGACAACATGGTAGTGTAGATAAGATATACTTGAAATATTACTCTCCTAACAGTTTCTGGGGTTGCTACAGTGACAGGTGTGTTCTCATGATGGTTGACAATCACTTGTATTCCCTGTTTGCTGGCTACAATTCTTGGATAATCCCACAGATGTACCAGGGGGACAGGTAGACAGACAGCAGATATGGGCACATATACTGGACATTCTGGCCTCATGTGTACAGTTGTGGGGTATGAATCTTTATGCAGTCTAATTCCACTCACAGGATTCAGATCATGGCTGTGTCTGCTACAACTTAAACACTGTCCATCACAGTTATCTGCTATATTGATATTGCTGTATATCTCCAATCTGCTTTCTGTCTTATTAACCCCCTGTGCCTATGCATTCTGACATTGTATAGGATTCACACATTGTATAGCATTCAAACTCCTCATTTCTTGATACACTGGAAAGTATTAGGGTACAACCCAACACCCTAATAATGGGTGATTTCAACTACCCCACCATTAACTGGGAAAACTGCTCATGTTCCAACTCTTTTGCTCAACGTTTTCTAGAATTCATAAATTCCAATGCCTTGGATCAACTTATTCACACCCCCACCAGGGGCAGCAATATCCTAGACCTGGTCATTACCAACATGGGAAACCGGTGTTCCACACCAGAGGACAATTCCTCGTTGGTCAGATCCGACCACAAGCTAATCAGCCTAGACATCCACATCCCACCCCCAGTCCCAATTAGGGAAACCATCGTAAAAAACATTTCAAAAGCCAACTTCACACTTCTTAAGACAGAAGTGGCAAACTTCATGACAACCATGCAGACGGACAATAGAGGTATGACTGCCGAATCCTACACAAATGCACTTTATAAGCACTTACACGAGTGCATGGATCATGCTATCCCTAATAGAACCAAGATGTTATCCTCCAAAAAAAAGGAAGCCAATCTGGTGGTCCTCTGCCATAAACAAACTCTACAACAGAAGAAAGAAACTGTTGCAAAAAAGAGTAAAATCCCATGACTGGAGGAACTTCCTGGTCAACCTCAGTAAGAATCTGAGATCCCTCATAAAATCCTCCAAATCTAGTTACGAAAACAAAATTGCCACTGACTCTAAAGACAACCACAAAGTATTATATAGCTATGTCAAGAATCTAAATGGGAACACTCAGATCTGCTCTGAGTTACAGCATAATGGTACTAAATATACAGAACCAACTGATATTGCCAACATTCTAGCAGATAGGTTCAGTGCTAACTTTACCCCCCTCTTACCCCCTAGAGGGCCCATCTCTATACCGGAAGAATGCCAAGTTCCTATAATCACGGCTGCACAGGTAAAAAACACACTCTCCAAAGCCAAGAACACAGCATCCATGGGACCTGACAATATCCCAGGCTGCATTCTACATAAACTACAGAATAAACTGGCACCCTACCTAAGTACCATGTTCAATCATAGCCTCACCTCAGGCTTTGTACCCACTGAATGGAGCACCATGACAGTTATCCCACTCCACAAAGGGGGAGCCACGACAGACCCCGGGAACTACCGCCCCATTAGCCTGACAAGCCTGGTCTGCAAGGCCATGGAACGTATCATTGTGGAACTCATAAATAAAGACATTGGTAATCTCCAAACTCTGGACCCTACTCAGTTTGGATTTGTAAAAGGCAGATCATGTCTCCTAAACCTGATTGACTTCATTAAAGCAGTCACCAAAGCCATAGATGAGGGTAAGGTGGTTGACACAGCTTATCTAGATCTCGCCAAGGCTTTCGACACCATCCCCCACTCTGGAATTATAGATAAGCTCACTAAACTAGGTATAAATCCCTATGTCACAAGATGGGTTCCCAACTGGCTCATGGACAGAACCCACACTGTGAAAGTAGCAGATTCCAAATCCGACATCAGACCAGTGACAAGTGGAGTACCGCAGGATTCAGTCCTGGGTCCTCTCCTGTTTGGTATCTACTTCTCTGAAGTGCAGGCCAACACAGAAGGTCTTTGGCTAAGAAAGTTTTCAGATGACTGCAAACTAGGAGCCATAATCAAAACTCCTAACAATGTGGACAAACTACAAAAGGGCCTCACTGAGACAGATACCTGGTGTCAAAGCCATGGCCTGAAGCTCAATGCCAAAAAGTGTATTGTCATCCCCTTTGGTAAAAACTCTGTACCCATGAACTACCACATAGCTGGTAGTCTACTTAATGCTGAAAATGTGATGAGACCTTGGGACACAGGTGGACAGTAGTCTCTGCTTTGATAATCACATCGCCACAGTGGTCAGGAAATCCTTCTACGTGTCTCATCTCATCACAAAAGGATTCTCATCCAGAAAAAAAGAGGTCATTGTCCCCCTCTACTCATTACTCATTAGACCCATTATAGAGTACAACGCACCTTTTGGTATGTACCTCACAAGACATCTACAACAACTGGAAAGACCACAGAAATACCTCACAAAGAGGATTACTGGCCTCAAACAGATGCCTTATGCAGACCGTCTCAAAAAACTACAGCTTTACTCCATTGCATATCGCCTACTCAGGGGCGATCTCTGCCTAACATACAAAGCTATGTCAAACCCAGAGCTGTTGGACATGTTCCACTTAAAGAAATCCCAATCCCTCTGAGCTACATGCTCTAGGGACCTTAACCTTGTCACCACAATAAACAGAACATGCTGGAGGGATAGATTCCTGTCCCAGAGACTTCCCATACTCTGGAACAGACTACCTATCCATGTCAAACAGAGCTCCTCATTAACACTCTTTAAGAAAAATCTTGATGATTGGATGGGAAATGGGAAATTCACCCTGGGGATCACTTCTGTGGCTCTGCTCGACAGGGGCACAGAAAAAAAATTTTCTTGGGTGGTGAAAGCCAGGCTACATTTTTTGGCTAGGCTTGTATGGGCCCTAGGGCCGATAGCCTAGTACCTACCTATGAACCTATGAACACTCTTATACAGATTTCCTAGACAGCTATATGTTGTAGGATAGTGTGGGTGACAGTGATGTGTAATACCTCATTATTCAGAGCAACTGCATATCATTCTTGTATTTCTGGGCACAGTGTTGGTATCTGACAGACCTGTGGGAGGAATGTTTATTAGCACTAACTGAATGTTCCTACACACACTATCAGGTTCCACATTACTATTATGCACATACATCTCACTCTGTTTCTGTACACACTCTGACCACAGCTTAACAAGCTGGGGTGTAAATGGGACAAACGTGGCTTCTTAGTCACATTTGGTATTGGGGAGTTGCTAGTGTGCCATGTTTGTTGTCATAGATGTGTGTCAATCAGTTGTATTTCTTGTTTGCTGCCTATATGTCTGGGATCATCCCACTGATTTCCCAGGGGGACAGGTTGATAGGCTATAGATATGCGCCACTTTAATAGACATTCTGGACATATCTGTACAGTTTTGGGGTATGATTCTGTATGCAGACTACTACCACTGGCAGGATTTGAACCGTGGCTGTGTGTGCTAAATAAACAACAGTTCACATCTCAGTTGCATGTGCTATTCGGTTTTTGTTGTCTGCATTTTCCCTGTTTACTGTCTATGTGTCTCTCAGTTGTACTAAATGGCCTCTGGGGATTACACCTGTCATATACAGGCATTCCTACACATTCAATTTGTGGTGCATGGTGTGGGTAACAGTGATTAATACAACAGTGCTATTACATGATTGCAAATCTACATTCCCATATGATACCATAATATACATATGCAGTCCAGTAGTCAGACCTGTTTTGCCAGGATATTACATTTTTATTGATATACAAACAATATGAGACTATTTCTGTCATATTCTCTAGTGTATGCAGTACTTGCCTTGAACAATACAGATTTTATACTAGCAATTAATTGACTACTACTTTTATTTTTATTTCCTATGACAGAAAAAGCATGATTATTACTGACCTGCCTCATGTCGCAACCTCATCAGGTGGCTGATGTGGGCCTCCTGGTTCATGGCCCACTCCGTTGCAGCTGTGGGGGACATAAGAGGAATATTTAGCCATACCTACCCATGATATATACCTGAGCTGGCAATTATTACACACATACTGAGGTGCTACACACATCTGGCACATCCCCTAATGCTCTAGCCTCTTGGAGCCAATACTCCAAGAGGTCCCCCTTCCACCGCTTCAGGCCGGCATAGTGGTGCCTGACCTGCTTATCAGTTTGGGATATGCCAGTGGCACTGATGAGGTCACAGGCAAGATGGTCCAGGCCTTTGCCTTATATTCGGAGCCCTGGTACTGGCCCTGCAGCAGTTTCTGTGCATGGTCTTTAACTAGGAGTCCTGACATGACCTTGGACTCCTGGATGCACCAGTTCTGCACCTGGAAGCGCACTCCTTCTCTCCTTACTGCCATAGTGTCTGCAAGGGGAAGCTACAACCAGTTATGAGATGTATTCCCACCTCTTGGGTTTAAGTAGGGCCAATTTCCCACACTTTTCTGTGATTGACTGGTTTTGAAAAGGCTAAGTTATGGGCTAACCTGCTTACCTAAGGTTGGCATTGTTTAAAGGGGTATACCACTGGGCACAATGAGTTAGCTGGTCTACACATTGCTCACACCTTCTAAGCTGGCCTGTGCAATGCTTAGTGTTACTCATGGGCACCGGAACCATAGAGCGAGGGGGAGGGAAGCCCCCCCACACTTTTTTGCAGAATTCATACCTCCCAGCTGTCCTGAATTTACTTCTTTATTTTTTAATTATTTTCGTGCTTTAACTGACGTCATCGTGGCACATGTATTTCCGGGTTTCCGGCTGGTTTTGTGAGCGGGAATGGAAGGTTTTATTAGCTGCTGCTTATTTACGCATCAGAGAAGGATTTCAGAAGCTGCCTGCTTACTCAGAGGAGGATGGACTGGCTGCAGAGTGAGTAGTGTGTGTGTGTGTGTGTGTGTGTGTGTGTGTGTGTGTGTGTGTGTGTGTGTGTGTGTGTGTGTGTGTGTGTGTGTGTGTGTGTGTGTGTGTGTCAGTCCTTCAGTGTAGTTTACCTTGATATTTATTTTTCCAGCACAGTGGTAAGATAAGAGTGCTAGTAATGCTCTGATAACTTCTGAAATCTAAGGTCAGTTATTATTTTAATTAAATATGCCCACCTGAAGCATCTAATTTGTACTTGCAGCAACGTTTTCACTGTTGACTGTAAATGAACAAAATAATATTCATTTAAGTATATGTACACAATAGCTAATTGTGTTATAGTAATCTGTAAGAGAATTTTCAGAGATACCTCACCATCATTCTCATGCCACTAAGCGGATGGGCTCTATGTGAATAAATGGGCTTCTGTATGAGTCTGTTAAAAAGGGGGGCACATACTGTATACACAAGCCAGAAAAAAAGTTTGCACGCTACAAAACTGAGGATGAAGCTATGTCCTGCAGGTTTGGGTAAGTATACCTTCAGCTGATCATTTCATGCTTATTTATTTAGAGTTTAACAAGAAGTTCCTGTGCCAGTAGGATGGCATCTGGCAAGGATGGGCATCCTTTGTCAAGTCTTCCGTCCAATTTACAGAGATAAATACATGTGTGTGTGTGTGTGTGTGTGTGTGTGTGTGTGTGTGTGTGTGTGTGTGTGTGTGTGTGTGTGTGTGTGTGTGTGTGTGTGTAAGGGTGAAGAATGACTTCTAATCATAATTATAGCTGCTTCTTTAGTTTATTGGGAAAGTGAAAAAATACATCACCATAAGTAAACACGCGTTACAGCATTATCTTAAGCGCTTCCATATTATTCAGATAGGAGTATTCTTAGGAAACAAACTTTGATTGACCTGGAAGAGGGAATGGTTTAACTAAAGAATCTGTTAAGTTGTAACCTAAAGTAGTATAGGAGAATGGAATATTAACACACATGAACTGACAACTGCACTCAGTGCCAAATGTTTTCATCTTGTTGATGCTTAGGAAGGGGAATTTGTTACTTCTTAAACAAGGTCTGCAAGTGCATCCAACATTTGAGGTGGGGACAACTTTTTTGCAGAGAGTTTTAGCTGCAAGAGGAGTGTATGTTTCAAGCTGTAAGAGGAAAGACAAAACCTAACAAAAAGCTTTTCACTTTGTTTGACAGTCAGTTAAAATATTAGAGGGGAAGACATGGTGTTCTTGCAAGGGTGAATTTGTAATAAATGAGATTTTATTTGCAATTATTTGCAGGGTAGTTTTTCTTGGAAGCTGAAGCTGTAATGGGAAGACCATAATTCAGCTGAAGCAGGAGAACCCTCTTGGCTAGAGAAGGGACAGATAAGGAGAATTTTTTTTCTGGCCAAAAGTGAAGGGGATTATCTTTGTTTCTGTTTTTTTTGTGTGTATATGAAAGTTGAGGACTTGATCCAGCCAAATGTTATGGTATTTGAAGTTTGTTAAAAGTACTTTTTGGCATGTTGTTAACTCATTCCCTCCAATACAGCTCTTTTGAGTGTGTACCTTTAACTCCCAGTGGGCGTGGCTTCAGACTTTAAAAAATGAAGTTATCGCCTTACAGTTCTAACAAATAGTCATTGACATAGGTCAAATATCAATACAATTGTGTTTGCCATCATGCATGCTTCAAGATAAAACATTCTGATACCTTATATGCAGCATGGTTTTGGAATTATTGATGCAAATATGAACAAGCAATATTTGACGCCTAGAGGCGCAGTAGTAGGTAACTGCAGATACACCTGGCGACATCACTCGGATGTAATGAGTTAATACCTTTGATGTTGACAGAGTCTGGAGATTTTGTTAAATTATTCTCAGTTGCAAAGAGCACAATCTTGGTGTTGGTGGGATTTAGATGTATTTTTTGATTGAATAGGTATTTGTTAAGAGAATGCATATATTTTTCAAGTTGGATTTGAATTACAGAGTGAGGTGTGCTTGATTTGAAAATGATAACATCATATGAACAAAATATCCTAGGGAGATCTGGGAGGTCATGTGGGAATTTATTACTAACTACTGAGAAAAGTAAGGGTGCAAGAACAGGAGCCTTGAAAGACATCTGTTTGCAGTGGAGATAAATTGGACATTGTTGAACATATTTTAATCATGAAGCGACATATGGATATGAAGTCCTTGAATAAGGCAGATGCCAACCTAATGTTTCTTTCCAAGAGGGTCTGTAGAAGGAGGAGGGCATGGTCATTGGGGTCAAATGACTTATTCAGGTCTATCAAGAGAGCTCCTGTAAGGTTGCCTTTATCCGCAGTCAGTAAGGCCGTGTTGGTGAGAAAGCATATAGCCATTATGGTGCTGTGGATAGACCAGAACATGCTATTTAAATAAGAAAAGATGATATTGTTAGGTATATTTTATGAGGTGAATTTAGATGGAAGTGTGTGCGCCATTTTCAGGTTCCAGCTGTTTTGGAAGTGGTTTAACTAATGCCATGTTTTGTTAAGGAAAAGCTGCTGATGTGAAGTAAAGGTGTTATAGCGTAGCAGGCACTTTATGTTATATCATAACCTATAAATCAACAGGTCACAAATAGTAGTGGTCACTTTATTTACATTAACCCAACTTGGTGGCACCAGAAGGCTACAACCAGGATGAACAGAAATAGAAAACTAAAGGGATCATCTTGAGAGCAGGGAAGGGCTCTGAGAGTGTTTGAGCTCCTGATGTCATTCGATCCCTTGGCAATTGAATTAACAAGCTAAAATAAATAAAGCTTTTAAAAAATCAAGTATCAAAGAATGCTTCCTCTCCAGTGATGTTTTAAAAAGGAATTTGATTTGCATAAACAATTTTGGCAATTGATTTCATCAAATAAAGTGCAGTTGCATGGACCATCTCAAAGATTTATTACTATACTCAGTATCCTACAGAGTGCTTAGAGGTGACATGTCTGGCATACAAAGCATCCTCTGACATAATACAGATGGACCTACTGAACATCAGCAAGTCAAATGGCATCAGAAATATGCAGTCCAGGTATCTAAACTGAATGTTGTGGAGAGATGGATATATATCACAGAGGTTACCACTGTTCTAGAACAGACTATCCATAAAAATAAAGCAAAGCTCATCCATCCATATTCAAATGCAACTTGGATCTAAGGATGGGTAATAAAAAATTACTCCAGGATTTCCCGTCATGCCACTAATGGATAGAAGCAGTTCCTAAATGCTGCATCCCTTACATGGCCTCCTCAAATTATCTATGGTATGATCGGAGTTGTTTTCATTAGGGCTAATATACAATTATCAGCCATGGGGATAGCTAAGACCAATCAGAAAATGTTAATTCAAGCACCAAAAGGGAATTAGCTAAGCTTAAAATGTCCTCCAAGTGAACCTATGTTGTGGTAGCAAATAGTTATAAAAAAAGTATCCTTTTTAGTTCACTAAGTGCCCCTGTCA
This sequence comes from Protopterus annectens, assembly GCF_019279795.1. NCBI lineage: Eukaryota > Metazoa > Chordata > Ceratodontiformes > Protopteridae > Protopterus > Protopterus annectens. The sequence goes on from NC_056729.1 coordinate 1,020,456,856, forward strand.
CCCTCCGTCCCTCCCCCAGTCTTTAACAGCTTCCAGCGCCTATGGTGTTGCTTACATTAGACTTTCATTATAATGCCTTTTTGGCATTGTGTTATTATTCATTACACCTTATATGTATGCCTGGTATCCCTGATTGATGTGTATGTACACTCTGTGGGGTCCTTGTGTTTTATTGGGGACTTCAACACTCTATTACATTTACACCTCACTTCTGGGCTAACTGCTGTACTCCAGTTCACATATTTATGTTATGTATTGGGTTATGGCACATATGACTGTATACTGATGCTTTTCACAGGTTCAGGTTGGTTATACTATGGTGAGGACTTGTTTGCTACTACCTCATTCTTCTGTATTGCTGTGATGGCTTGGTGGATAACTACTGGGACTATGGTGTATATGGTCCTGGGTTTGAGACCTGCATAGCTGTTTATTTTGTTGATGGGCAGAACAAGGGCCATTGGATACAGAGTGATTAAGGCACTTTTGGGCAGTTGTAAGCGGGTTTGCATGACGGTAAGTGCTGCTAACCTGCCGTTACATCTGCTTACAGAGAGTTAGCTTGAGAATTGCTTAGCCAGTGTAGGCATTGCTTACCGCTGCACAAACGGGGTTACACTCACTTACTACTGCTTACATATGCTTACTACTGCTTATTGGTGCTTAGACCTGCTTACTAGTGCCTTATTCATTATGACACTAACACCTCACATGTGCATTTACTGTAGTACTCCAGTTCATAAATATATGTTATTTAGTGAGTTATGCAACAAAAATGTTGGTCATAACGTGCTTTGCCATGTAAAATTGGATGTACTGCAGTGGGACTCGAACCAGGATTGCCTGCTCGTAAGGCGAGTGGTCTGTCCATTACACTATTGTTTTGCTGCTTCATTTGCATATATCTTCCTTGTTATCCTCTTCCGCCTTTTAAGCTGCTTTAACCATAGATAAGCGATGGGCACACAATGACTTCTGACCAATGCCTGTTTGGGGTTTGCATGTTCTCCATGTGTCTCTTTGGGGTTTCTCCCATGTCTGAAAAACATGCTGAGTGTTTCTTAGGTTCATAGGTTCATAGGCATGTACTAGGATAATGGCCCTGGAACCTTTACAAGCCTAACCCATAGGATTATCCTGAAATTGTGCCACCCAACCTTAATTTCTAGTGCCTCTGTCGAATAGAGTGACTGGAGTGATCCCGGGGTGAATTTTCTATTTCCCATCCACTCATCAAGATTTCTGTTGTAGAGGGCCAGTGAGGTGCTCTGTTTAACATGTATGGAAAGTCTATTTCATAGCATGAGCAGTCTCTGGGTTATGAACCTGTTCCTCCAGTTTGTTCTGTTGATTGTGGTAATGAGGTTGAGGTCTCTGGAGCATATAGTGTGGAGGGATTGAGATTTCTTTAGATGTAGCATTTCTAACAGAGCTGGGTCAGACATAGATTTGTAAGTCAAGCACAGATGGCCTCTAAGTAGGCGATATGAGACAGCGAATAGTTGGAGTTTTTTGAATCTGTCCATGTAGGACACGTGTTTAAGGCCTAGGATCCTCTTTGTGAGGTACTTTTGTGGCCTCTCCAGTTGTTGCAGGTGTCTAGTAAGGTACATGCCAAATTGGGCATTGTACTCGATGACTGGCCTAATGAGGAAGAGTAGAGGGAGACAATGACCTCTTTCTTCCAGGATGCAAAATCTTTAGTAATGAGATGTGCTACATAGAAGGACTTTCTGTCCACAGTGGCAATATGGTGGTCAAAAGAGAGGTTGCTGTCAACCTGTGTTCCCTGATCGTTTATAACTCCTTCTGTGTTCAGTGGACTACCATCACTGCGGTAATTCATGCAAACCATGTTTTTCCCAAAGGGGATGACAACACATTTTTTTGGCATTGAGCTTAAGGCCATGGTTCTGACACCAGTCATTGGTCTCAATGAGGCCTTTCTGTAGATCTGATTAATTTATCTGATGAAGTCTCACTGTTGATGTGGACTAAAAACGACTTTTTCAATGGCAAAGCCGCTATTATTTGTGGACTTTCACAAATAAAGTTTTGCTTTTTTTCAGTTGGTGCACGTTTTCCATGTGTTTTGGATCTTTCTGTAGGATGTCAACATCACTTGGGGAGTTAATAATAGCTCCCATCTTGCAATTGTCTGTAAACTTTGTCAGCCACAGTCCCTTTGTGTTGGCCTGGACTTATCGGTTCATAGGTTCATAGGTAGGTACTAGGCTATTGGCCCTAGGGCCTATACAAGCCCAGCCAAAAAGCTACCCTGGCTTTTGCCACCCAAGAAAATTATTTTCCGGTGCCACTGTCGAGCAGAGCCACAGAAGTGATCCCCGGGGTGAAGTTCCTATTTACCATCCAATCATCAAGAATTTTCTTGAAGAGTGCTAATCAGGAGCTTTGTTTGATATAGATAGGTAGTTTATTCCAGAGTATGGGAAGTGTCTGGGACAGGAATCTATCCTTCTGGCATATTCCGTTTATTGTCGTGACAAGGTTTAGGTCCCTAGACTATGTACCTCGGTGGGATTGGGATTTCTTTAAGTGGAGCATGTGCAACAGCTCTGGGTTTGACATACCTTTGTATGTTAGGCAGAGATCACCTCTTAGTAGGCGATATGCGACGGAGTAAAGCTGGAGTTTTTTGAGACGGTCTGCATATGGCATCTGTTTGAGTCCGGTAATCCTCTTTGTGAGGTATTTCTGCAGCCTTTCCAGTTGTTGTAGATGTCTTGTGAGGTACATACCAAAAGGGGCGTTGTAGTCTATAATGGGTCTAATGAGTGATGAGTAGAGGGGAACAATGACCTCTTTTCTTCTGGATGAGAAACCTTTCGTGATGAGGTGTGCCACGTAGAAGGATTTCCTGACTACTGTGGAGTTGTGATTATCAAAGGAGAGACTACTGTCCACCTGTGTCCCAAGGTCTCTTATCACACTTTCGGTCTTAAGTATACTACCGCCTATGTTGTAGTTCATGGGTACAGAGTTTTTACCAAAGGGAATGACAATGCACTTTTTGGCATTGTGTTTGAGGCCATGGCTTTGACACCAGGCATCTGTCTCAGTGAGGCCCTTTTGTAGGATGTCCATATCGTTAGGAGTTTCAATTATGGCTCCTAGTTTGCAGTCATCTGCAAACTTCATTAGCCAAAGACCGTCTGTGTTAGCTTGTACTTCAGAAAAGTATATACCCAACAGGAGAGGACCCAGGACTGAACCCTGTGGTACTCCACTTGTCACTGGTCTGAAGTCAGATTTGTAGTCTGGTACTTTCACAGTGTGGGTTCTGTCAGTGAGCCAGTTGGCAACCCATCTTGTGACATAGGGATTTATACCTAGTTTAGTGAGTTTATCTATAATTCCAGAGTGGGGGATGGTGTCAAAAGCCTTGGCAAGATCTAGATAGGCTGTGTGAACCACCTTACCCTCATCTACGGGTTTGATGACTGCTTCAAAGAAGTCTATCAGGTTTAGGAGACATGATCTGCCTTTTACAAACCCGAACTGGGTGGGGTCCAGAGTTTGGAGATTACCGATGTCTTTGTTTATAAGTTCCATGATGATACGTTACATGGCCTTGCAGACCAGGCTCATCAGGCTAATGGGGCGGTAGTTCCCAGGGTACATGGTGGCTCCCCCCTTGTGGATTGGGATGACCATCATTGTGCGCCATTCAGCTGGCACAAAGCCTGAGGTGAGGCTATGATTAAACATGGTACTTAGGTGGGGTGCCAGTTTGTTCTGTAGTTCGTGTAGAATGCAGCCTGGGATGTTGTCTGGTCCCATGGATGCCGTGTTCTTGGCTTTGGAGAGTGTGGTTTTTACCTGTGCGGCCATGATTACAGGAACTTTGCATTCTTCCGTTATAGAGATGGGCCCTTTAGGGAGTGAGTGGGGGGTAAAGTTAGCACTGAACCTATCTGCCAGGATGCTGGCAAGATCAGTTGGGTCTGTATATTTAGTGCCATTGTGCTGTAACTCAGAGCAGATCTGAGTGTTTCCATTGAGATTCTTGACATAGCTATAGAATGCTTTGTGGTTGTCTTTAGAATCAGTGGCAATTTTGTTTTCGTAACTAGCTTTGGAGGATTCTATCAGGGATCGCAGCTTCTTACTGAGGCTGACCAGGGAACTCCTCCACTCATGGGATTTTACTCAATTTTGCAACAGTTTCTTCCTTCTGTTGTACAGTTTGTTTATGGCAGGGAACCACCAGATTGGCTTCCTTTTTTTGGAGGATAGAGTCTTGGTTCTGTTTGGGATAGCACGATCCATGCACTTGTGTAAGTGCTTATAAAGTGCAATTGTGTAGGATTCAGTAGTCATAACTGTATTGCCCATCTGCATGGGTGTCATGAAGTTCACCACTTCTGTCTTAAGAAGCATGAAATTGGCTTTGGAAAAATTATTTACCGTGGTTTCCTTAATGGGGGGTGGGGGCAGGATGTGGATATATAGGGTGATTAGCTTATGGTCAGATCGGACCAATGAGGCGTTGACTTCAGGTGTGGAACACCGGTCACTCATGTTGGTAATGACTAGATCTAGGATATTGTTGCCCCTGGTGGGGGTGTGGATAAGTTGATCCAGGACATTGGAGTTTACAAATTCCAGAAAGAGTTGAGCAAAGGAGTTGGTACATGAGTAGTTTTCCCAGTTAATGGTGGGGTAGTTGAAATCACCCATTATTAGGGTGTTTGGTTGAACCCTAATATTTTTCAGTACATCAAGAAAAGAGGAGTGGGAATCCTGGGGCATGGTCGGGGATCTGTAGCAAGCTACAATCTGGATTTCAGTTTTGCCCAGAGTTAGTTGCACTTGGATAACCTCTGATGCATTATGCTGAGCAACTAGCCTGCAGGTGTGGATATCCTTAATGAATATGGACACACCTCCGCCTTTGGTGTTCCAGTCCAGGTTACAGAGGTCAGAGAAGTCAGAGAAGTAGATACCAAACAGGAAAGGACCAGGACCAAACCCTGTGGGATTCCACTTGTGACAGGTTTGGAGTCAGATACTTTTACACTGTGGGTTCTATATGTGACCCAGTTTGCAACCCACCTAGTGATATAGGGGTTGATGCCTAGCTTAGTGAGTTTTTCTATGATTCCTGAGTGGGGAATGGTATCAAAGGCCTTGGCTAGATCAAGGTAGGCTGTATGAACCACCTTGCCTTCATCCACAGCTCTGGTAACTGACTCAAAGAAGTCAGTGAAGTTGAGCAGGCATGATCTACCCTTCACAAAACGAAACTATGTGGGATCCAGAGTTTGGAGATTCCCTATATCCTTGTTTATTAAGTCCATGATGATGCGTTCCATAGCTTTGCATCTCAGCCTTGTCAGGCTAATGGGGTGATATTTCCCAGGGTCTGTAGTCACTCCTCCTTTATGGAGAGGGATGACTGTAGCAGTGCACCATTCAGTAGGGACAAAGTCTGAGGTGAGGCTGTGATTGAACAGGACACACAGGTGTGGTGTCAGTTCACTCTGTAGTTCATGTAGAACACAGCCAGGGATATTGTCATGTCCCATAGAAGCTGTATTATTGGCCTTGGACAGTGTTGTTTTAACCTGTGCAGCAGTAATACTGAGTGCCTGGTAATCTACTGGCATTGTGATTGGTCCTTTGGTGGGGGAGAGAGGGGTAAAGTTGGCACTGAATCTGTCAGCCAGTATATTGGCAATATCTGTTGGCTCGGTATAGGAGGTACCATTGTGCAGTAGTTCGGATCAAATCTGGGTATTGCCATGGGGATTCTTTACATAACTATAGAAGGCCTTGTGGTTGTCTTTCCTATCTGCTGAAATTCTGTTTTCATAGCTAGCTTTAGAGGATTTGATGAGGGATCTCAACTTTTTGTTGAGGTTGATAAGGGAGTTTTTCCAGCCTTGGGACTTCACCTTATTCTGAATCAGTTTCCTCCTTCTGTTTTAGAGTTTGTTTATGGCAGGAGATCACCAGATTGGCTTTCTTTTTTGGAGAAGAGCATCTTGGTTCTGTTGGGTATGCAAGATACATGCATTTGTGTACGTGTTCGTACAGTGCATTGGTGTATGATTCCATGGTCATGCAACTATTCTCTATTTGTATGGGTGCCATGAAGCTAGCCACCTCTGTTTTTAGGAGCCCAGAGTTAGCTTTGGAGAAGTTTTTCAGACCATACATAGTGCCCTATAGGGGGAAGAGTTGTACAGACCAACCACTTTGGGCATCTACTGTGGTGCGCAGTATCCTCAAGATAGGAGAACACAGATCACAGACTGTGTGCCGTGGCAGGGCTAGCCACTTGATGGTATAAAATATGGCTCAAGATGATTCGGTCATGTTGACTAATGTCACCAAAAATGGGCATGGGTAGTTACCAGTGATAAATGGGTTGAGCACCCGGCCTACTCTAACCCACGCCATGGACCCCGGTGGGAGGGGTATATGTGCCCATATTGGCCAGTGTGTACCCGCCATAAAGCCCAGCATCCTGGGTCAATAAGCTACTCGATGGCTGGTGTCTAAGGTGCCCAGCCTGGATTACCTGGGATAGCTCTGCTGGATGTAAAACCAACTAACCTGCCAAACATGAACTGAGAATTGCTGTGCTTAATGTGGGTTCACTGACAGGATGCAGCTTGGAAGTGGATGACATGATGATATGGAGGAGGCTGAACTGGGATCCAGAGTCTACTACTGAGGTGGAGGGCAGACTAGAAATGGTGTAAGAATTGTGGTGAGAGAGAGGCTTTAGAAGGCAGTAAGAGATATCATCAGAATTAATGACAGACTCATGGCAGTCAGACTCCAGTGTAATGACAGGGCAGTATTCATAATCTCAGCCTATGCCCCACAGCAGGGTTGTGAAAGTGAGGAAAAGAGAGCATTCAGGCAGCAGTTGCAGGACCTACTAGATAAAGCAGAACAACATGAATTAGTGTTGATAATGGGTGACTTGAATGCACATATGAGGACTGCCTGGGTCCACATGGGTGGGGCAACAGGAATAAAGAAGGAGAAGCCATTCTAGACTTCTGTCTGGCAAATGGCTTGATAGTAGCCAACACATGGTTCAGAAAGAGAAACAGTCACAAGATCACATACAAGAGTAGTCAACACGCAGCTCAGGTAGACTTCCTCCTAGTAAGGAAAAGGCAATGGGGCAGAATCCATGATTGCAAAGTCATCCCCAGTGAAACAGTCGGCCCACAGCATAAACCACTAGTTGCCACAAACAGCTGCAAGCAGAGGTCAGAGAAGGCTTTAAGGTCAACAGAGACCAAGCTGAAGACCTGGAAGTTGACTGGAGAGAAAGTACAACAGTTCAAGGAATTACTCAGGGCTCTAGCACCCCAAGAAGAGGAGGAGATAGGTGAAGTTGAAGAAGAATGGCAGCGCATAAAAACGGCATGTGTTAGGACTACAGAAAATATATGTGGCCGAGCCAGGTATGGAAATAAGGTACATAAGGAAAGCTGGTGGTGAAATGTAGAATTTAAGGAAGTCATCAAAAAAAAAAGGAGTGCAGCAAGAAGTGAGAGACAGGAAAGAATGACCAGACTAGGAAGGACTACTGGTTGGCTAACAAAGAAGCTAAGAAAGAAGTTGCAATAGCAAAGAATAGGGCATTGGAGGCACTGTACCAACTTGTGGAAAGTGACTCAGTAAGGGACACAAAGAAACTATATCAGGTTGCAAGGCAAAGACAGCAGCAGCTTCTGAATGAAGAACACCCCACATATGCTGTACTGCCCCAGAAATAGCATACGATGAAAGAAGAAGAGGAGCCCACTCTAGAAGAAGTAAGAACAGCACTAGGAAGATGAAGTCAGGGAAAGCAGCAGGTTCAGATGAGGTCACACCAGATATGATAAAGATGCTGAGTGCTGGGTGAGATAGGGGAGAAATGGCTCCTGAGGGTACTAATAGCAGTGTGGAGAGAAAGGCGTATCCCGGATGACTGGAGAATAAGCATACTAGTGCCAGTGTATAAGAACAAAGGGGACATCCACAACTGTGGGCAGTACAGAGGTATCAAACTCCTATTACATTGCATGAAAGTTCTGGAGAGGGTGATTGATAAATGGATATGCAGAGCGGTAGAATGTAAGATGGAAGATGAGCAGTTTGGATTCAGATCAGGATGCAGCACAACTGACCCGATGTTTGTATTGAGACAGATACTTGAGAAGAAGCTAGAGATGAGGAGAGAGTCCAACTGGGCATTCCTAGACTTGGAGAAAGCATATGACAAGGTCCCAAGAAAGCTGATCTGGGCAGTACTGCGGTGGTTTGAAGTCCCAGAAACATTGGTAAAATTAGTGCAGGCTATATACAAGGACCCAATGCGTCACATACTCAAATCAAGGGGTGGCGTAAGCCAAACACAATCGGGCTAGGCTTATAAATGCCCCAGGGCAGATAGCCTAGTATGAACCTATGAACCTATGAACCTATAAACAGAGTGGTTCCCAGTGGGTGTGGGTGTACATCAGGGTTCAGCTCTGAGCCTACTGCTGTTCATACTGGTGATGTACTACATTAGTAAACAGGTTGGAGGGGACGGATCAACAAAGCTACTGTATGCAGATGATGTGGCAGTACAGTCAGACTCTAAGCTAGAACTTCAGTAAAGGATAGGAGAATGGAATGCAAATGTGAAGGCAGATGGGATGAAACTAAGCACAGATAAGATGGTGGTAATGGCAGCAAATCGAGGAAATCAGAAGAAGCTGAGAACAGAGATAGAAGGGAGGATAGTGGAACAGGCAAACAGCTTCAAGTATCTGGGGGAGTAGTTGAGGAGAAGGATAGACTGAATGAAGAGGTCAAAGCTAGAATCAGAGAGGCTGCAGCCAACTGGCATATATATATATATATATATATATATATATATATATATATATATATATATATATGTGTGTGTGTGTGTGTGCGTGTGTGTGTGTGTGTGTGTAAATATACACATATATATAGCTAGGATATTATACAGCAGTTAATAATTACATATGTTCACAGGCCATGCCAATGGGGGTAAGGGGCACAATCAAAAAACGTGTAACACGTAGCATCAACCCCCCCCCCTCAGCTAGACAGGTGAAACGTACAAACACTCAATAAAAGTAAACAAACCACTGCTTCCCGGACTACAGGCAGGATACTACCAGTGGGAGAGACCCACCAAGTCTAATCTTGAAACAAAGACAAGAATGCCACTTGTGGGAAACCCAAAAATTCTATGGATATTTGAGTTTCCAGCCATTACATGGATGTCCTACGGCAGGGAATGCATGTTCTCGGACTACAAGGTTGGGGAAGCCTGATAATCCATGGGGCGAGACAACATACATGATGGGTCCCGAGAAGTGAGGAGTGGGCAGTGTGTACTGGTGTGGGCAGACCCAACCTGCACCCAGAGTAAGGAAGAGTGCTGAAGAGGACGTGCGGGTGGGGAACTATGGGTATGTAATTATGGGCCAACACATACAGGTGTTGGCTGGAGCAGTTCTATGTGGACCGCCCCAGGGATGTAAGCAATAGTGTGCATTGGGCAGACCTGACACCTAACGAGTAGTCACGCCCAATATGAGTCCCACAGCAGCAATGTCTAGTTTACAGGGCAAAGGGCAGAATAACCACATGTGTTGTTGCAAACCCACTAAATGACACCAAAGAACACTTGGTCGCAACATCCCACTGTAGGCATGTAAGACAAACTAATTGGCATCACAAGGTATTATTGCAGTCCTCACCCCCACCCAGGGGTGTGAGTGTCCAGACCTACCCCCAAATGCAGGGTATATACACAGCTGTCACTGTAGAAGAAATGGCCAGCTGTGGACCTTCCAGGCAGCCGTCCTGCACATCCCTGGACATGTCCCCTACTATCAGCCCCTCTGTGTGGCCTAATAACACCACTTAGCTATCAACCCCTGTTTCACTCGTAGTAATGTTCACAGTCACAAGTAGGTGACAGCCTCCACACAACTATACTGGCAGAATCTGGAACCCCCAACCCATGTGTATTACCGCATCTGTCCTAGACTACACATGTAAATAGCACACGAAGGGAAAACTCAAGCACACTTGAATCACCAACTGCTCACCACCTGGTGAAGTCCACCATGCCCCAAATAACACTCCATACCCCTACACCAACTACTGACACTGACATCTCCTGTCCTGCCTCGCATACATATCCCATCACCCTGCAAACCTGCACTACTGCTCCCCCACCAATCAGTCGAACGGCCTACTATACAGTTAAAATGTCCCCCTCCACCTATCCGCCTACACCTTCACTATTCGCATCTACTCTACAACACAGGTATGGCATAACTAAACCTAAATACAATAAAAAAGGTGCAAACTGGATAAAAATCAAACAATGCCACCAACAAGCTGGTACCAATGGTCAAAGAAGGCAAAACTGGTGCTAAATTAGCGTACCACAATTTATTTAATGCTTTCGTCAAAAGACTTCATCAGAAACACAGTCAAATTTAAAAACATCATTTAAATACTCAAACCAATCAAACAATTAATCCATCAGTGTAAAATTTAAAAAGACAAACCACTAAAATACATAAAAGTACAAACAAAAAACTTTAACTTAATTTAAATATGCAATTAGATCAACTTCTTTATTAAGATTCAACTTTCTATATTTTAAAAAACCTTTGATGTTGATAGCCTCATTTAACCCAGGTTTCTTATCAGCCCCAAGTTTAATTTGCCATATCGTTTCTCTTTGTTCAAGAAAGTTCTTGAAATCTCCACCTCTCAGATACATTTCAACAACTTCCAAAATAGTGAAAAGAAACTTCTTGTATTTTATACATTCCAAGGAATGTTTACACAGGGCATTTTTAGGATTATTATTCTTAATGCTGTAAATATGCTCCCTAATACATTCTCATAAGGTGCGTGTAGTCATACCAACGTAAAACGCAGGGCAGCCACTGCAGAAACTAATGTAAACTAACCCCTTAGACAATTAACAAAACCAGGAACCTCAAAGGTAATCTTAAGGTGTTCCAACATAACATAAGGCCCTTCTAGAATATATCTACAAAAGTTACATTGTTCACATTTGCGCATGCCTTTTTTATGTGTTAAATGTTGGTAAACTTTACCTCCGAAATAATAATTTTCCAGCAACTTTTTAAAATTGGAGTTGTTCCTATAAACAAATCTGGGCTTCTCTCCTAAAACTTTTATCAAATCTGAATTCCCTTTTAAAATTTACCAGTTATGCCCTGTGTAAACATTCCTTGGAATGTATGAAATACAAGAAGTTTCTTTTCACTATTTTGGAAGTTGTTGAAATGGATCTGAGAGGTGGAGATTTCATGAACTTTCTTGAACAAAGAGAAACGATATTGCAAATTAAACTTGGGGCTGATAAGAAACCTGGGTTAAATGAGGCTATTAACATCAAATGTTTTTTAAAATATAGAAAGTTGAATCTTAATAAAGAAGCTGATCTGATTGCATATTTAAATTAAGTTAATGTTTTTTGTTTGTACTTCTATGTATTTTAGTGGTTTGTCTTTTTAAATTTTACACTAATAGATTAATTGTTTGATTGGTTTGAGTAATTAAATGATGTTTTTAAATTTGACTGTGTTTCTGATGAAGCCTTTTGATGAAAGCATTCAATAAATTGTGGTACGTTAATTTAGCACCAGTTTTGCCTTCTTTGACCATTGGTACCAGATTTTGTTGGTATTGTTTGTTTTTTATCCGGTTTGCACCTTTTTTATTGTGGTTTCTGAGTTGGTGCTTTTCTAATGGCCGAGGCAGCAGTGGATCCACTTATGGAGTTATCGTTGCATTCTACCCCATCGGGTAAAGACGCTGGAGTTGTTCATGTGTTGCTAGCAACTATGTGTGATATTCAAAAATCCCTTAAGTTACTAACGTCTAAATTCTAAGGTGTGAGTACAACTACTGTTTCCAATTCTACTAGTTCTGATGATGAGCAGAACACAGTTATTGATTTGGAGAATGAGAATGATTTTCCTCCTGGTGTGGAAACTGGTAAAGAAAAACGGGGACCTAAACAGGGATTTAACTCTGTTGGTTCTCATAAGAATATCAAGTCCATTTTGGAAATTAGTTAGATCCTTTTGTGAAAGCAGACTATCGAGTTACTAGGGCTAAAACAGAAGAGTTTCACAGTAAATGTGAACATCTTGGGAAACTGTTAAAAAATACCGGTCTCTTGATTTAGAGAATTGTTACCTTGAACGATGCCTAGAATTGGAAATTGTCCCTAAAGGGTTATGATTTATTAAATGCCCTAATGGGGGTAAGTGCAGATGATTCTTTTTTTGGAACTTTAACTTCTTTCTTTAACAACGCAGGTTTACAATTTTTAAAGCTGCTTATTGAAAATAATACTAACAAAATGTTGCAGCTTAAAGAAGACATTTTGAAAATTGATAGTGTTATTAATGATTTACTGGCAGATTTTGGGTCTGAGGATGTTTACCAGCAACTTTTCAGTGATGTTGAACAACACATTAATGAAGTTACCACTCGTAAGCATACTAAGTTGCTTCGTGATGTTACTGCTTACGAAAACAATTGTGCTTAACAGTAACTTTGATCCCAATCAAATGCGTTCTGATGGAAAGGGACAGAATGTATTTCCTAAACATAGACAGGGTCCACATTTTTTTATAACAAATCTAAACCTTCTAAAACTGGTATTTCTGTTAAGAATGTCAAACCTTCGGCCCCTTTAAACAAATTTTTTTTTAAAGGAAACTGACCGTCAGTCGTGTCCGGATGAATTAAAGGAGGTTTCTCCTTCTTTTACTAACAACGACTGTGGTAACCAGCATTCATTTGAGGCTGCTGGTAATGATGCTACCTCAAAGTCTTTTTTAGCCAAGAAAGGGACCAAATAAAGAGGACAGTGACCACGAGAAGCAGATTGTTAACCAGTTCAAACTCATCGGTCGACAAAATATAAGGACTTTAACTGAAACTTTTGATGTTATGAATTTATCTGAGACTCCATTAATGGATACTGAATTATTTATTTTGAGGTATGGTTTAAATTTTGTTCCTACTAGAAGGGCTGAATTTACTAAAACTTTCATTGATATAAAGAAATATACTCGTAACTTGAATCTTCATTTTTTAATGCATAATATTCCTAATTCAAATGATATTTTTATTAAACTTTCGATTTTTACACCATCTTTGAATAGCACTATTAAGGTCTTCGAAGAAGTTTGTTTGCAGGAGCTTTCCGAATTTTTAAAAATAAGGGGGAAATGGGTTGATAACCTAATCCCTAATGAACGGAAAGCTCTAGGCGAACTTAGAAAAAAATCCCACCTTAGATTTATGAAGAGTGACAAAGGTGGTAACATTGTTGTCATGAATGTAGTAAAATATAAAGAAAATATGTTAAAAATCTTGAGTAATACAGAAGAGTATGAAAATGTTTTCTTATACGATATTCATCGCAGTTATCAGAATATTTTCTCTTTTTTGTATGAAGCTTTGATGTCTGGTGCTATGGACTTAAAAATGTACGAATTTTGTATGGTTGACAAACCAAAAGTTGGGTTGCTATTTGGTATCCCCAAGATCCATAAGGACTTGGCCAATCCACCTTTTAGACCAATAGTTTCTTCCCCACATTCCATTACTGAGGGGATAGCTTTAATGGTTGATGCCTTGTTAAGTCCCTTGGTACAGAATTTAAAGTCGTACTTAAAAGACTCTTGGGACTTTCTTAATAAATTAAGGGCATTTTCTGAGACAATTGATCTTAATACAGTTAAGCATGCTATGTTTTCCATTGATGTTGTCACTTTATTTACTTGCATCCCTCATGAGGATGGCGTTAAAGCTGTTCGAAGTTTTCTAACCAAGCATTCAGAAATGAAAGCAGGAACTATTTCCCTAGTTTGTAGTTTAGTGGACATAGTCCTGAATAATAATTTCTTTTTATTTTATGAGGTTTATTATAAGCAAAAAAGAGGGGTTGCTATGGGGTCAGCAGCAGCCCCTGCATATGCAAATATAGTTATGGCGTGGTGGGAAACCAATGTTCTAGTTGAAATGGAGAAGCACTACAAGATACTTTTTTATTCTAGGTTTGTGTATGACCTTTTCTTTATTATTGAAGGTGTACCAGCGACGGTAGATGCTTTTTTAGCTGACCTTAATAGGTCCTCTGATTTTTTTAAATTTTTGCTAAGTGGAAGTGATGAATTCGTTAACTCTTTTGATGTCACTTTTTGGTGGGACAACACAGAAAAGATTTTTCAAAGTCGGATTTTTCGTAAAAAGACCTTTACAAATGATTACTTACATTACAATAGTAACCACCCAAAACATATAAAAAAGAATGTTCCGAAGGGACAATATATTAGAGCTTGTCATATGACAACTAAAAATAATGATTTGTTAAAAGAATTCAAATTGATTACAGCAATGTTTGTCAACAGGGGATATGATAAAACTTATTTGGAAAGTTTAAGACTTGATATCATTCATAAACGGAATATTTTATATCCAGCTTTATTGCGGGCCCCTTTGGTAACTTCTAAAGGACTTGGTAATGAAAACATCTTTTTTAGTGGTATTATTGGTGCTGTTTGTTCCCTTGATATGACAGTTGATAGTTGGGGTATTAAAAGTTTATTTGAAAAAAACTGGAAAATTTTAAAAGGGAATTCAGATTTGATAAAAGTTTTAGGAGAGAAGCCCAGATTTGTTTATAGGAACAGCTCCAATTTTAAAAAGTTGCTGGAAAATGATTATTTCAGAGGTAAAGTTAATCAACATTTAACACATAAAAAAGGCATGCATAAATGTGAACAATGCAACTTTTGTAGGTATATTCTAGAAGGGCTTTATGTTATGCTGGAACACATTAAGGTTACCTTTGAGGTTCCTGGTTTTGTTAATTGTCTAACTAGGGGGTTAGTTTACATTAATTTCTGCAGTAGCTGCCCTGCGCTTTACATTGGTATGACTACACGTACCTTATGAGAATGTATTAGGGAGCATATTTATAGCATTAAGACTAAAGATCCTAAAAATGCCCTGTGTAAACATTCCTTGAAATGTATGAAATACAAGAAGTTTCTTTTCACTATTTAGGAGATTTCAAGAACTTTCTTGAACAAAGAGAAACGATATTGCAAATTAAACTTGGGGCTGATAAGAAACCTGGGTTAAGTGAGGCTATTAACATCAAATGTTTTTTAAAATAGAGAAAGTTGAATCTTAATAAAGAAGCTGATGTAACTGCATATTTAAATTAGGTTAAAGTTTTTTGTTTGTACTTCTATGTATTTTAGTGGTTTGTCTTTTTAAATTTTACACTGATGGATTAATTGTTTGATTGGTTTGAGTATTTAAATGATGTTTTTAAATTTGACTGTGTTTCTGATGAAGTCTTTTGACGAAAGCGTTCAATAAATTGTGGTACGCTAATTTAGCACCAGTTTTGCCTTCTTTGACCTTTGGTACCAGATTTTGTTGGCATAACTAAACCTAACCTGAATACCTGAGTGTAACCTATCCAGAACTGCTAAACTGGAATCCCACTTAACCTTACACTGATCTTCATGAACAGTCATACCTGACATGTACACCTGACTTAAGCATGCAAAATACAGACATGTACATGAAGTAGCACGGGGGTATGCGGCAGCAAGTGAGAGTATGCCTGTTTGGACAGCGGTAAGCAATGCTCATACTAGTTAAGCAGTGTGGAGGCCAACCCAGTGTAAGACGCCATAACCAGAGGTCAGCAAGTCTGACCCTCACGCATACCAGCGCATACCCGCCTACACTTCCCTCACATTGCCTTAGGCACACTGTAGCCCACAGCCCTTGCTGTGGCCAGTAACAACATAATCAGCACTCCCAGGCCCCCCATGCACAATATATTGCAAGTGAGTTACCACGAAGGCATGGCAGATATACAATCAGCTGCTGTTATCACAAACATATCATCCGGCACAGTCAGTCAACAGTATAGGAAATGTATGTAAGTATGTACATTAATACCAGCAAACATGTACACAGTGCTCAGTCACAGTATTCCAAGCAGTCTATGAGTATCAATGAACAGTGCCTGTCCATGCATACTGTGAGAACAGTAGTCTTGTATAATACTGAAGAGATGAATAAAAAACGGGGCATGCCATGGGGGCATGTTTCATCCAGGGAAGCAGGAGATGAAGCTAGTCTGGTGTGTGAGCAGACCACTGCTTCCCAAACCCCTGGCAGGATGCTACCAGTGGGAGAAACAGTGTAGGCCAGCAAAGTCTACTTGCGACACAACAACAGGCCCATCCCTGGGGGGATGCACCAGACTTTGTGGGTCACAATGATGTTTCCACCAGTATCAGAAGAGGATCAAGGGAAGGCTCGAACGTACATGGACTAAATGGATGAAGAGCCTGCAGAAGGTTGCACCAAGACAGTAAAATGGAGGAGTACCGAGACATGCAGAGAGGGAAATATGTGGAGGTGTGGTATGACAGGGCTAGCAACTGGAAAATGGATGGATGCTGTGTACATGGAGTTCGGAGGCCGGGGAAAGGGAACATGGGTATGACATTCAGGTAGAAATATGCAAATTAAGCAGAACTGCAATAGTGTAGTGGGCAGAGCATCCGCCTAACGCGCATGCATTCCCAGTTCGAGTCCCACTGCAGCACATTCTAATTTCCATGTGAAATCAGTATATCAACATCGTTTTGCTGTATAACCTACTAAATGACATTTACACTTGAACAGGAGTACTGCATTACACATAGACCCACTCACTATTCAAAGGACATGAGATGACACACAGGTATGTATACACAGACAACCTTTAATGGTGTATTTTACAATAATGTATGCTATTACCTACATCACATAGATCTGGACGTATTTAATCAGTGAGGAATGCAAGGCCCACACAGAAAAGTAGATGCAGACAGTGCAGATATATAACATACTATGCTGTCCAGGCCAAGCCCGTCAATTCATAGAACTGCAGACAAAGAATTTGCTGTCAAGATAGGTAACAATAAACAATAACAGATGTAGTTCAGCAGCCAACAATTACACCCTGTAGTCAAGGCCGAGGGGGACATTTATTACCTGTGATAATATCTATGTATCTGTCACATGTATTGGCCCTGACCAAAAAATGTTGTGAGAGTCCATGATATGACTGGGATGGTAGCAGGAATGCTAGCAGTAAATAATGATAGGCCAATACCGAACAACCCCTAACCATATCACAGCAGGACAGAGCCAGCCATATATGTGGAGGACAGAGGCAGAAACACAGGGCCATACTCGTAATATTGCTGTTACACTGCAAATTGCTGGTGTTACAGGATTCATTGCAACATACCCTTATGCAGGAATAACACATCTGGAACACAACTGGAAGTAGCCATGTACTTATAGCACACAACATACAGATTGCCAGGATATATCTAGGACAAGACCTGTGTGGTGCACAGGCAAAGGCAAACAGATAATCCACTGGCCATCATGTGGATATCCCACTGTTGAGAGCTATGCAGACAGACTGCATTCCATCCTAAACTACTATGTACATGCAAAGACTGCAAGACCAGCAATGCACAATGCACATAACAACACTACTCACTCTGTCTGTAGGTCTAGAACTTCTTAAGATTGTGTAGTTGTCCTGTGTCTGCAAGCCCCACTGTAATAGGTACTGCAACTTGCAGTCTGTAACACTGCTGCCCACATACAGGAAGGATGTCCTCCACACTGGAAAGGTGAAGGGACAACGCCCACATGAGTAAGCAATTTATAGTACTGGGTTGCCATGACAATGGTTAACTGAATCACTACACATCAGGCTGCACGCAGTCAGCAACTGTTGCACATTGATTGGTGCAGAGCCCATCACCTGATCATGTGCATCACCTACAAAGGCCATGCTGAAATCCATTCAAACCAACTCATTCGCTCTACTGGAGAGGGAGAGAGACAGAGTGAAAAATAAATTAAAAAAAAATGTATAAAACGAAACTCACACAGTGGGAAACAAATATCTACAAGCCACAACCAGGAAGGTGTCACAGCCATCCAAAGAATAAAAGGCATGTAAAACATAACTGTATGTAATTTAATGTAGTATTTGGTATAGATTAATAGGATATATGATGTAGAATGTTTGATATGTGCCATCTGTAGTTGTCCCTGTAATGATGTCCTACTGAACAACTGCTCTGGACAATACTGTCTGTCCCTGTAAGCAGTGGGACATACCCGTCAACTGTGCAGATCAGCAATGAATGACAAAGATGTCAGCCATAATATCTGTGCATGTTATGTTAGTGTAGACAATAGCTGGTGGTGGATGTACTGCCATCATTATAGACACATGGGTATCAAGAACACACCACATGCAGGACAGTCATGTTAATGTGTAATGTAGCATGCACAAATGCCATAGGTGGGTAATAGGTGTACCAGCAATCTCACACCATATTTACCACCATAATGTTAGTCTATGTTCACATGTGGCACCTGTCTGTGTTGCAGCAAGGCAGAACAGTGCAGCTGTGAATGAAAGACAGTTACAGAATGCGGATCAGATGTCTGTAAGCACTCCACATATCTGTGTGATACAGAATGTGAGATGTATATGCACAGATACAGAGACATTCATATAGACATAGGTATATCAACAATGTATAACATATATGTACATAGATGTATATTTATATATATATATATATATATATATATATATATATATATATATATATATATATATATATATATATATATATATATATATATATATATATATATATATATATATATATATATATATATAGTGGCACTGACAATGGCATGCAAGTGAAATAGTCTGTAACAGGCCAGCAAAGATAAGTGTCCCCACAGGGAGCATGGCTACAAACACATAGCACAAAGTGTGGCATATACACATAGCACAAAGCTTGGTACAATACAACATATGTCCCAATGGTAGGTAAGCAGCTGACATAACAATTGCAGTCTGTGAATGGTTTGTTGTAGCTGATATGGTGGGGGGAGACAAATATGTGTATTAAGAACTATGGTAACCCTGCTGTATGTGTGTCACAGACCTGTTTCCATCCTTATGTCTTCCAGGAAACATGTCGCATAGTCGTCTTCCCATGTACAGTGCCACTGAAACAGCGATCATTATCAACCATCTGGTACAGCATTACATACTGCTGTTTGGCCGGACAGCCCATGACCAGCAGGAGAGGACCACCCTGTGGAACGAGCTAGTCCACAGGGTCAATGATGTTGGACTGCATAACCGCAGCTATGAGCAGGTCTGACATCATTGCACCAACCTGCTTCACCATGTACATCGGCATGCAGCTGCCATAAGGGGGGACCACCTTGCAACAGAGGGGTGCAACCCACCCATACACCCCTCACCCATGTGGTAGAGCTTCTCAGCAGCCTTGTGGCACCTGTCTGCCTGCAGAATCAACACCTGGCAGGGCAAATCTTGGAGGTGGGTGCCAACGACACACCAGCTGAGGAGCGTGCAGTTAAGGCCTCAGGGCACATCGGTACCCCACCCATGTGTATGCATCTGCATCTGTACAGGTACATCATGCAAAACTGAGATGTCATATACATAGTCTGCTCCTGTGTAGTAGTAATAAACAGTTGTGTATAAGCTGTAATATTGTATAATTCTACTGTTGATGTAACGTAATGCTGCACTCACCTTTTATGAATTCCACAGCTGTGGCCACTGACATCAGCTTTCTCACACTCCTATGTAGGTCCCTCCAGGATACCACCATGGCAGCAGCCCATAGCCAGTGAGTATGATTCATGTTCATGCATGATGATAAACTGGGCATGTAATAGCTATGGGATAGCCCATGCACACATCTAACACACCTACCCATACTGCATGCTGTACATGTTCACGTTTTGTTGCTGTGAAATGCACCGCATCACAGTAGAGACCATGCTGGGGTATCAGAAGGGTACAACAAACACATGCAAGATAACTAACATCCTGTCAATGTGCAATGTGTCCACAGGGATGTGAAGTGTGGCAGGACACATGGCCTATAGTAGGGATATGTGTGACTCAACACTACCATGGCTGCAGCTGCACACAATTAGGTTAAGTAAACATTGCAGACATAACCCTGACCCCACAGCACTTGTGACAGCAGTGTGTGCACTCCAAGGGGTGTGCACATGAATAGACCTTGCAATCATGCAGAGTTCTGGTACATGTGTAGGGCATCCCTCACAGCCATGGTAAGGTCCGTTGGATGTCAGTGTAATAGTCATGTACTGGTCATACATGCACTGCTTGATGTTGTGATCTGTAACACAGACATCAGGCATCCACAACTGATAGCTGTTCACATATCATCCCAGGTATGAGTTGCTACAACATATAGGGGCTGTGAGCATTGGAGCTGACATAACTAACACAGTACTACTGATGCATTAAGGGTTTCTACACCTGCGAGGTATGGTGCACAGTACAAGGCAGGGTGCGGAACAGGTCCACAGTAACACTTTGTACATGGGTGCAGTGTTAACATGGGGAAGGGCCATCACCTACCAACAAAGCCCATGCCTCACACACATGTACACTGCTGCTAGCATGATGTCACTATAGTTACACTGCATGCTGTTGAGCTCCATATGTAATGCATGTTGACAGAAGGGTAATGGGAGGACTGTGTGTACAAATGAGCAAATCCACATGTAGGGGTGTGTGTGTGTGTGTGTGTGTGTGTGTGTGTGTGTGTGTGTGTGTGTGTGTGTGTGTGTGTGTGTGTGTGTGTGTGTGTGTGTCTCAGTTGTGTTTATAACTGCAATCTAGTGGAGTGTGGACGATGCATGTCAGATGTGTGTGTGTGTGTGTGTGTGTGTGTGTGTGTGTGTGTGTGTGTGTGTGTGTGTGTGTGTGTGTGTGTGTGTCCATGTATGCACAGGTGATAGTGGGATTGACCACATGTTGGTACTTCCACTTGGGATTGTGCTGTACATGGAGTGAGACATGGGACACCAGGACAACCTGTCAGGTATGTAAACACAGGACAGCTGATAGCATAACAAGGTCTGTAGCATGCAGCATGCATTGGGAGGTGCAGTACATACCAGGTATGCACATCATATTGCCAGCAGCAGATAGGTAACTGGTTACCCACATATGCAGCACTACAAATGCAATGGGGAATTACCACAGCATATCAGTGAGTGTATCCAGGTAGCACTGTTGTCTGCATGATGGGTCGCTTGTGCAGCAGATGAGTCATGGACTGGGCAAGACTGTAGTATGAGGCTCTGGTGTGTGACATATGTTGAGAATGTAGCAGCCCCAACCATATAGGCGCCTTGTACACCATTACTGCCCATACACAGGGTAATATAGGGTGACAGCAGTGAGGCCATGTACAACCTACTCCACCCAAGTCAGGGAGGCGATGGAGTGATAGATCAGGTGTTGTAACCACATGAGTAGGCATGGAGAGGAATGATATGTTAATGGGCTGTAGTGATACGTGTATATTAGCAAGTGCTATGCAGGATGGGGAACATATGTAAATGACTGTGGGACTGTCTGTAAACTCAGGGAACGTGAGGTAGTAAGGTGTCTGTCAGTGTGTGTGAGTGTGTGTACTGTTATGCACTGCTGTACAGGTCTTAACGTGTGCATTTGTTTCCCCCACAGGTGGTGAGGTGGGTCAGGGTCCCTCCTGCACACAAACTGGGGTAGGTGTCCCAACAGACACTGATGATGATGATGGTACAGAAGAGGCACAGGTGGGGTTGTCAGAGGCCGACACTGCGCCAACATGTGTCATCGCCCTCCTAGCCACCCCAAGCCCGCACACAGTTGCAGTGCCCCTACAAACCCCATCACATGTGGCCATAGCAGAGGGATAGTTGGCGCTTGGTGGCAATGACCAGGAAAGTGTGGTGTCCATGCCAACTGTGTCGGGTCACAGTCGGCATAGCTGGATGTCCGGAAGGCCACCACATCGGCAGATGTACCATGGTGCTCATGGGAGGAGCGCAGGTCATCATGCCCCTGGCAGAGGTGCCACAACTGGTACCACCAGGAGCATGTTTCAGGCCATAATGGAGGCACAGGCATGTATGGAAATGCACACCAGACAGGGCCTGAGGCTGCAAAGGTCTGCTTTCACAGCTGTAAGTGGCAGCTGCCATGAACTCGCTGGTGCCTTCTGTGAATATACCAAGGTCATGGATAGACAGTGGGGTGATATGGTTGACCTCCACTGACTGTGATATGTCTGTGCTAGAATGTGTGGTGGGAGTGGTGTGATAGCCGCATGGATGTAGGCCAGAGACACCAGCAGCTGGCAGTCAACATGGACGTGCCAGGCCGCACAGCCACTCTCGTAGTGGCAGTACCAGCCCCAGCACACCACAGGGGCTGCTGTCCACACCACACCACAGCAGGCCTCGTGCACTTGGCCCTGGCCAGTCCCAGGTGGGACATGGTTCCAGCAGACATATGTCATCATCAGGGGAGAGTAGCACCTCAAGGTCTGTACCTGCATGTGCCCATGCAACCCCTGGCAGGCAGAGTCAGAGTGTCCATGGCCGGAGGCAGTGAACTGCACACCCTGCCATGTATGGTCTGCAGCTGTCCAACATTAGCCATATAGGGCGGCCACATGACGAAACTGTGTGCATGCATACCCACACACTATGCAACCACACCTAGGGTGACCCCATACTGACACACACCACATCACCACACCCTAATCAAGGAACCACACCCCTCACCCACACACATGGTGACACATGTTTGGACCACCCTCGGCCTCTGGCACACCTGCAACACACTCTGTGCATATGATGATACCTGTGCCATATCCCTGTCATCCATATCATTGATGCAGGGACAGGCTAACATGGTTGGGTTTGATGCACACAGTGACTGTAATGGAGTGCCGTAACCTACCACAGTGTAGGATGTAGTCAGGGGTAATGTGTACTGCATACATGTCAGGTAGTGTAGCCATACAGCTAAGATGATGTTCACACACCCTGTGCATATGATGATACCTGTGCCACATCCTTGTCATCCATAACATCTTTGCAGGGACAGGCTAACATGGTTCTGCTGCACACGGTGACTGTGATAGAGTGCCGTAATGTACTGCAGTGTAGAATGTAGTCAGAGATAATGTGTACTGCATACATGTCAGGTAGTGAAGCCATGCAGCTAAGATGACGTTCGCGCACCCTGTGCATATGATGATACTTGTGTCACATCCCTGTCATCCATGACATTGATGCAGGGACAGGCTAACATGGTTCTGATGCACACAGTGACCATGATAGAGTGTCACAATGTACAGTGTAGAATGTAATCAGGGGTAATGTGTACTGCATACATGTCAGGTAGTGTAGCCATGCAGCTATGATGCATCTCAGCTGTTGGTGACAGCAATTGATATCCCCATACTGACATCCATTTGTGCTGTAGGCATGCATGTGTCAGCAGGAGGATGGTCCGCAGTCATATTCCACAGGGGTATGTCAGTGTAGTGACCCCATAGCCATGACATATGTGGTGTACAGTTGCACACATGCCACAGGTATGTATAACAGTTATTGAATGTGCAATCCTGATCAGTGGCCTTCTGGTACAAGTATAATCTGCACCCTTATGTCAACCCATCCACATACACACACATCCTTACTTGGCGACACTGTGTCTGGACCCCAACCCGGTTATGTAGTGCTACTGAACTGTGTGGCTGTCATTGCACACACAACACCATCTGTAGGGTGAGGTGTGTACCAGGTCATGTGCTACATGCAGACCATCCACAGACATGTACAACATGGTAATGGGAATGTAATGTTTGTATATGGAGAATACATAGTGTGTCATAACATTATATACACATTGACAGACACATAGGTAGACACACATCTTAGAGACCTGGTTGTACAGTTGATAACTAACTAGTCCATGTGTATAATGTGTTAGAGGTAGGCTGCACACAGCACATGTGTAACTGGGCTTTATCCTGTTATCTGTTACCTGTATGGGTGATGGTGACACTGGCCACCTGAGAGTGGTGCATGGGCCATATACCAGGTATACCATGGTGTAAAGACAGTCTGCACAGCACCCACATCCCCCACTGGATATTGTACACACTAGAACCCATCATGATACTCTGACATACCGACTATCACACATTGGCCAAAACGCAATAACAACCCATTGCATATCACAACAGTGGTACTACAGGGATATGCATGTGATGCACATGCCACAGGCGTAGTAGGGTGTTGCATTGCATTGCCACACCTATGAGTGACAGCAATAATATCTGTATTACTATGTGGCAATGTGTATTATAATAGGAGTATGTGGACTCGGACTGGTGTACCCTACAGATATGCACACATGCACACATACACACACATGGCAGACCTCAATGGGATTCCCATGCCTACCAACCCATTGGTACAACACTGTTGCGCTGGTACTGCTAGGCACATGTAGCTGTTAGGGAGAGGAGTGTAACAGGCTACATGCTACATTAATGGGGTTGAGAGGCACCACACACTATACATGTTGTACAAATAGGCATCCCCACAGCCAAACACGTCCACCCTGCAATACACTACCAAGTGTTGGAGATCCCATAACCAGGGCCAGTGACAACATGGGCACAAGATGTTACCTGTACTACATCCCACCTGTATGATATCAGGCTGTTATTGGTAACATATCATGCAGTACAGTCTGGCTCCCATGGGGAATGTATTATGTGGAAGCCATCAACATTGCCAGGCACAGACACAGATATGCAGATACAGGTATATATATATATATATATATATATATATATATATATATATATATATATATATATATATATATATATATATATATATATATGTATGTACATATACATGTGACTACACATACACATGCAGTTATATGTGCAGTACGATGCATAAGTGGTAGGTGTACACAATACGAATGACAATCATTGCCTGTAACATACACCCACAGAGAGGTCATAGGTAAAACAACACTCACAGGTTTGCAGATATGGAAACTTTTCATTGTGTACTATTCCAGTTCTACATGCCATGCCATATAGCTGTTCAGACACTGACAACTATATCAATGGAGTGATGCTACAGTGGACCAGTTTCAGTCATACAGTAGGCTGGAAAGGTTCACAGCTGTTGCTGTCCAGGCCAAGCCATTCACATTGTACAACAGGAAAGACACACTGTGCCACAGGATACCTAACAATCAACAGTATGTACTCCAGGTGTGTAGCTCAGCAGCCTCTATCTACACACTGTGCAAACACAGTAGGTGGCATAGACGTCTTATGACCACATGGGTTGTAACTGCTACATAACATGGCATAACTGACACAATCACAAGCACATCAACACATAGCACAGTTTGTATGGCAGGGAGTAGTAGTCCTGCAGTACCCAGATCCATGTCAGTAATATGTATATAAGTGAAGTATATGGTACGGTACATCCAGATACCTTAGGGCAGCTCAGCCCTGATACCCCCACTTTTTGTAGCAGCCTAGGTCATGTCTGGTACTCCCCCCTAGACTCAATAATACAGGGCCATATACCACTGTTACATACACTGGGCTCTGCAGTGCATGGGGGGACACATGTATTGTGTAGGTGGTGCCCACACATGTATGGCTCCAGCCCCACCATATGTGTGGAGGTTACAATGGCAGTGGACTTATGGCAGACATGGCAGTGTGTT
The DNA here is from genome assembly GCF_019279795.1 of Protopterus annectens. Taxonomy (NCBI): domain Eukaryota; kingdom Metazoa; phylum Chordata; order Ceratodontiformes; family Protopteridae; genus Protopterus; species Protopterus annectens. The sequence continues at coordinate 1,020,482,675 of NC_056729.1, forward strand.
ATACTCCCAGCCCACTATGGATCAACCACCGATATCATGACATATGTGCAAAGCCTGGTATGTAGGTGATGGACAGAGGCTGGAATAAAGGCACATATGTGGAGAACTGTTGCATATACTATGCAAGGTGCAGGTGTTACATGATAGTCTGTAACATACCCTTAGTCAGGGAATTTCTGGATGTAGCTATGTACCGGTAAATCGCAACACACACACTGCCAGTGTATTATCTGACACAAGACCTGTGTGGTGGACAGACAAGACATGATAGGCACAGCTCCAGCTGGCATGAGGGTAGGCCCACAGTTGTTTGCTATGCAGATGGACTGCATTCCATGGCAAACTAGTAAGTACATCCACACCCTGTAACACTAGTACTGCACAAAGCATAACACAACTCCACTCACAGTCTGTCTGTAATTTCTGATGCTCCTACAAATATGTGGCTGCCCTGAATGTGCCAGTTATCCTGTATGGGATATTGCTACATGCTGTCAGTAGCACTGCTGCCCACACACAGGACGGATGCCCATCACACAGGAGATGTAATGGAACCACACACACATGATGTGGGAATCTATAGTGGGTGGTTGCCATGACGGTGTTAATAGGATGTAGTACACATGTGTAAACATATATCTGGCTATCTGGATATGTATATGTACATATATTCCCACCATATGTCCTGGACATGAAGTGTAGGCCAACTCCAGCCCATATGTTCCCAATGTCGTAGTTGCAGGGGATGTCAGGTATCTATAGCAGGTATACTAGTAGACTATTGCTACTGTCATTGAGATTGTCTTCACAGACATGGTGTGTGTGGGAAGTCATATCTGCTCATAACATGTGTGCCATTGGTTACTGAACGACATCCAAAGGACATCAGTGTACAGTACCGCTGCTAGCACATAATGCCACTGTGGACTGCAGCAGAGATATTGGCCAATATATGTGGAGGGTCTGACACAGTCTGTACAGTCCAGAGGTATACACATAAGCCCTTAGTGCTACACACGTGTACCATGTCTGACAATATGTATGTGGATGGCCATGTAGATGGGTATAAACATAATGACTGGTATATGATGTCCACCATAGGTCATGCATTCACACACCCCTGCCTGGCCTGTAATGGTATGACCATTGGTACAGTGGTGCCATGGCCACATACTACACAATAGGTATTGACATACATCTGCACTGCATCCCACTGCCCTGTCTGACATACATGACTGTTAGGGGAGGTCCGGCAGTGGGACATCTGGCTAGTATTTGCACATGACATCTCACTGGGTAGGTACACTCAGCTGCTAGGCATGTCGCAATGCACTGTGCAGGCTGCAAGAAGACTGGCTCAACGCTGGCCTACACCTCCCAAGGGGGGATGCACATGTACCTGCATATAAAGCAGGCTCAACAGGCATGTCACAGCACAGGGTAAGATACACCTGTGTCACAGTGCATATCCACAACCAATGTAAACACAGCCACATATGGTTAGCTAGCATGGTATTACAGTAAATGGACTATGTGTTTGACAACATTCTCATATGTGCCACTCACAGACTGACACTACATATACTGGCCTGCTACACAGTTTTGTCTGGTGACTGTCTGTGGTATGAGACACGTTTGTTTATGGCCCTACAAACATGTACGCCACTACAGTACCGTACATTGGGGCAGCATGTAACATCTGATAGGGCAACTAGAACAATGTCATCTACCACAGTCTGTACATAGGCTAAGGTACATATCAACACTACACACACTGTCAACATTCACCATAGGTACACAGACCTCAGTACTGTATGAACATACACAGAATGTGCAGGTAATGTCATGTAATGTAACCCTACTGTGCATAACATGTGTAGCAGTTAGATATATCAGTCGCTTGTTCTCAGATATGATGCCACAAAGTATAGTGTACAGCACATATGCACCACTTCATGCACGACATATGTACAAAGGTTGACAGAGGTGTGGATGGGACCACATACACAGGGACAATATTTACATGTTGCTGTGATAACCACATACATTTACTGTTGTTACAGGGTTGTTGCAATATATGTCCTTTGAGAGAAATGACGTCTGTGACTACCACAGCTTTCTCCATCTACTGACTGCAATCCTCACACTACCTTCAGCAGTCGACAGCTAGATGCTCCGTGGGTGACACATCCAACCATGGACATAACACTGCCCAGGCTGCAGATGACCCTGCAGATGGAGATTCCCCATCAATATGGAATTGACACAGCAGGTATTGAGACATGTGCAATAGCCATATCCACATAAACACTGTGAAAGCAACATTACTCCAAATGCAGTATAGCAGCACTTACAGTCTGCAGTCAGGTCAGGCACATCCACCTCCTGTTTGGTGCACTGTTTCCACAGTGTATGTTGTTAGAGGAACACCGCAATCCGATGCTGTTTGGCACATGACAGATCTAGTTCCTGCTCACAGTGGGTGAAAAGGGTAAACACCACCATGATGTTCCTAGGTATTGGAGTGTGTTTCCACACAATTGGCTATGGGAATGTTACCACAGCTGTTTCACATGCAATCAGCTAGGGGAGGGCTGCTATTCGTGCAGAGGCCATCAGCTTATCATGAGCATTACTTACATTACACATGCTGCTGCCTAAGCAAAGCAGGTGTAGGTCTCCATGTCCACCTGAGAGGGTGTGGGGGATGCAGACAGAGGCAAATACATGTCAGGGAGGGGTGGGAGGGTAAAACTGAAGCATGTTTGTATCATACACCTAGCAGCAAAGGGTATCAAACCCCAGACAACTATGTAGTGCTCGCACAGTTCACTGCAATTATTGGATGCACCACATGAGTTACCTGTTGTGGAGCAATCAGAACATATATGTGATGGTGAGTGACATCTGCAACAGGGATACAGTAGCTGTATGCTAGGTGACATACACATGCCTGTCGGCATGAACAGGTGCCAGCATCAACACAGCCACACTCTCACAAGGATACACACACATTGACACACATTGCAGGGACAGGTGTACAACTCATCGGTTGTGGGATTGCCACATCACATCACTGTGCAGGTATCCCATGCACCACACAGGTCATACGGGGACTGTACAGGCGAAGGGTATGGAAAGGTGTCTGACATCAGACAGCATGCTGCAGTATGCCCCCATGGGGGTTGTAGGGAGTGTGGATGGGAACATCTGCAGCATGCAACACACACACAAGCACACAGGGTGCAACAACTGACATGCATGGGTGCATGTCTGCACAGGTGTGTGGTGCTCGACTGCACCAGGTGGCTGTCCAAAGCTAGGTGATGGGTGTACCTTGGCATCAGGCCACATGACAATGGTCTGCATTGTGGCTTGGATGTATTGTCAGCATTTGCCCACACAGGCGGGTATTGCATCCACCATCCGGTCACCTGGGTGACTACTGTGTGTGGGTAATGCTGTGCATCACTTGCCATGTCTGTGTTCCTTTGTCCATAACATGGACAGCATCTGGGATGTGCACACCTCCCACATGCATGCACAGTGACATGTGGAACTGTACCTGGAGTGTCCGGCCCATTTTGTGAACAAAGATTATCATCAGATGTGCCAGTCCTGGCCACCTCTGGTGGGAGCTGGTAATGGCCAGCAGCTTTACCCTGCACCTACATGGAGTGTATGCTATCAGCATTCCTTGGTGTCAGTGGCATCTGTCCATACAGGCATGTTGTCAAGCATGGTATGTCCATTGTGGGTCACATGTGATGGCACCACGGTGGTGCAGTTGTCCATTGGGGAACATGGGGGAGGTGCACTGTCTGCACGTATGTGCATATTGCACACATGGACTGGGTGCCATGCCCTCTGTGGTGCAACCCTGTCACTCCATAGTTACTATCAGTGGCCAATATGCAGTGTACTACCCACATATTGGCTGTTACCTAGGCATGTGTGTGTGTATGACACATGGGGAGAGAATGTGCTCTGGATAATACTAGGGCTGCTAATTGTGATTGCTTGGCCTTGATGTCACATGTTTGGGTATGGCTCTGCACCCAGGCCTCTCAGCCATAGCACATGTATTATTCCTGTACAGTGGACATTGTAATATATAGTATGGCCACCATATAATAAATATGCAAAACCCGTTCCACATTGGCCACAGGTGTCACACAGTCACAGCACTACGCAGTTATAGTACAAGCCACGGATACTACTGGAGTAGTTCTTCCCCAAAAGTGTATTTCACACTGACTGAAATCAGCAGGATTGCCAAAGTAGGGCATTTGAAATGACTGCGAGAGACTAGCCTAAAATGCATTGCTCCATACACAGACAGTGACACACACAATACATCCGTTACTGCCACGTGTGGGGATGGAACCCACCCACGTTTCTAATTCACAATATAGCAGTATGTAGTTACAGGACATGTTCTGGTGGTTACTGATCTACAACCTCCCCAGAGGTGTATTTCTAGGTGTGTGACATCAGCAGCCTTGTCAAAGGTGGGTATGTGAAATTTGAGGGGTGTGAGTACCCCAAAAGCATTGCTCTCTACACAGTCAGACATGCACGTATACACACACAGTTGGCAGGTCGGGGGTTAGAAATCCCAACTAACTCCTTAATCACACTATGGCCATACGATGTTACAGGACGTGCTATGGAGACTACTGGGCTATAATTGTCCCAGAGGTGTATTTCAAGTTGCGTGACATCGGCAGCCTTGCCAAAGATGGGTATTTGACTTGTAAGGGGTGTGAGTATCCTAAGAAGAATTGCTCTCAATACAGTCAGACATGCACACAAACACACACTCACAGTTGCCACATCTGGGGCTTGACCTCCTATCTAACTACATTATCACACCACAGCAGTACGCAGTTAAAGCATGTGCTAGGGAGATTATTGGGCTACAGCTTTCCCAGGGGAGTATTTCTAGGTGGGTGACATCAGCAGCCTTGCCAAAGTTGGGTATGTGAAATGTAAGGGGTGTGAGTACCCTAAAAGCATTGCTTTCTACACAGTCAGACATGCATACAAACAAATACAGTTAGCATGTTGGGGGCTAGAACTCCCAACTAACTCCTTAATCACACTATGGCCATATGATGTTATGGAAGATGCTTTGGAGATTACTGGGTTGTGATCATCCCAGAGGTGTATTTCAAGTTGTGTGACATCAGCAGCCTTGCCAAAGGTGGGTATTCGACCTGTAAGGGGTGTGAGTAGCCTAAAAAGCATTGCTCTCTACACAGTCAGTGACAGACAGACACTCACACAGAGACTCACACACACACACTTGCCACGTCTGGGGTTTGACCTCCTACCTAACTACATTATCACACTACAGCAGTACGCAGTTACAACATGCGTTACGGAGACTACTGGGCTCCAATATTCCCAGGAGTGTATTTCTAGGTGGGTGACATCAACAGCCTTGCCAAAGTAGGGCATGTGAATAGTAAGGGGTGTGAGTAGCCAAGGCATTGTTCTCTACACAGTCAGTGAGAGACAGACACACACACATGAACAGTGATGCACACTCACAGTTACCATGTCTGGGGATAGAACTCCTGCCTAACTAGTCTATCACACTACAGCAGTATACAGTTATGGGACGTGCCACAAAGATCACTCACCTACAACTCTCCCAAAGGTGTATTTCCCATTGGATAACCTCAGCAGGCTTGTCAGGGTACTGCTATGGGGTGGCCAGTGTGTGCATGGCCCATACACCATTCATGTAGGGGTGACACACCACAGGCAGCCGCACATGGGGTCATATGTCACAGGTGCATGTATAGGGCAACTAGCTGACTACGTTCTTGTACAGTCATGTTGCACAGCTGGCATGTGGACCACATAGTCTGTAGTGCTGACAGGTACTGGTCACTAGTAACTGCAGTGTGTGACATCTACACCTGATGTGCTTGGGGCCCTTTGGCTGTGTGCTTGGTGAGACAGGTGTGGATGGCTCCTTGTCATGGTCACCCTCTTCCACACATCTATATCCATCTACCTTTGGCGTATTATGGTGTGCTATCCTTACATATATGTCTGTATTCCTATACACTGTGTGTGCAAGGCATGAGTGGTGCATACTGACATGTGTCTGGAGTAACAATTGCAACTGCTGGATTTGTCTGGTCCACCAATGTTTGCATACATGGCCTTCATGTGTTTAAGTGTGTGAGCATGCCCAGTATGACCTTTCAGTATGTTGATGACTGACATTGCCTCCATTTCTCTAAGTGTGTGAGCATGCCCAGTAAGGCTGTCTGTTGTGCATGTGTGGAGCATGTCCAGTGGTTTGTACTGCACAGCCGACCTTTGTGTTGTACACCGACAGGTAGCATGCTGTGTCTGCAGGGCATCCACTGATCATTTGGCATTGACTGTTGCAACATGTCTGCATAGCGGGGGGTACACCTGAATATTTCTATGTTTCTCCACAGGATTGGGTGGGCACCTGACTGTTACTATATTTCTATGTGGGGTGGGGGGCACACTCAACAGTTGTACACATTTGCTAGGACTGTACTCGTGTCCTGTAGTCCATTTCAGTCAGTAGTCTTACCTATCGTACTGGCTATGCCATACTGCCGTTCTTATCTTTTGTTTGCATACACATTAGTTTCTGACTTCCTAGCCATCACAACTGACATCCCACTACCGGGCCTGCTCTAGTTTGTCCATGTAGGCCTGGGTGGGGGTCACCCATACCCCTCATTCAGAGGCCATAGTACAGCATTTGCTTGTTTTTGTCTACACCTGTCCTGCTGGCTGTGACTGTTGTTGGGTATGTGACCCCCTCCTGACTGGCATGTGTGAGTCCCTTATCTTGTGGGTGCTCCCGTATTGTGGATGGTGCTGCAGGGCTGACTATGTTGGATGAACATAGTACAGTGCCTATGCATTGTTAGGCACAGGTAGTGTAATTTTGGCATCATTTTACTGTATGTGAGAGTCAGATAGAGGTGCTATTCCCTGGATCCCTCGCATGTCAGTGTATGTGCTATGCCTTGCCTCGTTGCCAGGGCCAGGGCATACTGGGCACACCTCCTTCTGCCTACTGGGGCAGGCTCAGGTTGTTCCTCCTCCGAGTCACTCTGTGCCTGTGCAGGTCTTGGCATTGGTGGGGGGCTATGTGGCCCTGCCCCTTGCTTCTCCAGCTGCAGCTGTTTCTGCAGGATCATATTGTGTAGCATGGCACATACAAGGATGATTTGGGTACATGTAATTGGTGACTACTGCAAGGCTCTACCAGATGTGTCCAGGCACCGGAACCATGACTTAAGCATCCCAAACACACACTCTATTATGTTTCTTGTTTGTGCATGTGCCTCATTATGGAGTTCTTGTTTGGGTGTGTGTGCATTTCTTATGGATGTCATCAGCCACAGCTCTAGTGCACATCTAGCATCCCCTACTAGGTGAGCATGTGGGACGTCCCCATTGGCAAATTTCTGGTACAGCTGCATCAGATGCCAGATGTGGGAATTGTGATAACTTCCAGGGCAGCCAGCACTCACATTCAGTATTATGCCCTGGGCATCACACATGATCTGGCAGGTGATGGAGGGGAAGCCCTTGAGGTTGATGTAGACCCTACTCTGCTCACTGGGTGGTGCTTTGATGCATACGTGCGTGCAGTCTATTGCACCCACTACCTCAGGGTAATCTGCTATTTGCTGGAAGAGATGCATACTGTTTGCCAACGCCTCACGGGTGAGGGGAAATATATATGCTCACCGACATGTGCTGCCATGGCATCCTGGAACTGGTGGAGTACCCTGGATGCTGATGCCTGTGAGATCCCCATCATATCCCCAGTTGGCCTTTGGAAGGTACCTGTAGCTAGTATTCTTAGGCCTACACAATCTGCTGTAGGAGGTCCCTGTCCACCCTATAGTGCTCCACTATCTCCAGCTCATGTAGCCCTTGGTAGGTTACCCTAGGTCTGTACACTCTTCTCCGCCTCCTCATTGTGGGTTGGTTGGCAGCATTCCTATTCTCACCACCTTCAGCCTCTTCCACAAGTTGTATGATAGCCATTGCAGCCCCTAATATTTTGCTGTTGTGAGTGTTAGAAGTTCCCTGCTTGTTTAGACTGGTGGTGTAGGGTGTGGGAAAAACCAAAGGGTAGGTGTTTGCATAGTTTATAGTGGCGTTCTGGGCTGGGCTGGTCTGTTGCCTGTGTAATTGGCTGGTTCTGATACTTTTCACCTGGCAGTAAACCTAGTACCCCTTGATTAACTTCCTACTGCTGCTTTCTCTTCCCATTGCCCTTCTGATTCATCACAGGGGTGCGCCACGCAATCAGTGTACTCCAATGTGCACACTGCTGCTATATCCTGGGTTCACTTCCTTTATCTTCTTGTAGATCCCGTTGCGTGGCAAGCACACCCGCTTACACTTTGTCATACGTGCTGGGCAGATTTAGACGCATCCCCTGGCTTTGCTGTGTTAAGCTGGATGCAACCCCGAGCCACAGGGCTCCAATCCACTGACAGTATGCCTGACACTCCCACACATGATGTCACCTACCTCCTAGTCTTGCACTCAGCTATTCATACTCATACACTGTTGGGACCTGCCTCACATGCTGAGGAAAACTGGGGTTCACTATCCTTCCCCTCATTTGCATAGAATTGCCTGCTAATGCATAGTTACATGTGTCACACTGTGCCTCCTTAGCAACCACTACTCACTGGCCAGGTTGTCTTTTGCATGTCATTGACTTGCACGGCGGAATACTGCTTTTAGTTAGACTGCCTTTTTTTAAGGTTTATTTTCCTAGTTCCTCATTGGTCCCGTTTGCGCGCCACTTCCCTATGCTTCAACAGCTGTGATCAACGGACATATCATAAAAGTTGTATTTTGTAAATTTGGCATTGTTTGCAATGCCAATGGTTGTTTACTTGGCCATTGGCATGGTTCCTCAATGATATGCAGCCTTTATTTGGAGGTGTCATAGCTCCGTTTTGGAGTTTGCAGCACCATACTCTGTTACTAACCGAGTGCATTTCTGCATATTACGCTAGTCCTGCACGCCCTGATTCCTGCTTCCTGGATGGCAGATTTACCTCATTTGCATGGTTTTCACCTGCAAATAGGGTGATTTGCATATGGGGCTGGGAACGTGCAGCACTAGTGCTACAGTGCTCACACACGTCAAACGTGCACGTACATGGATCGCTCTGCCATATTGGCAAAATTTCATCTTACACTTATCATGCACGCCGTGCAAGCTTTTGAGAATCTGGGGGATGTACTCGGTTAGTAACTGAGTACATTTCTGCAGAATCCAAAATGGAGCTGTGACAGCTACAAATAAAGGCTGTATATCATCTAGGAAGCATGCCAATGGCCAAGTATAAGGCCATTGGCATTGCAAACAGCCAAAAGAATAAAAAAATCTACTTTTATTTTTTTTTTAGCCTATTTCGGCTGTTTAAGCATAGGGCAGCAGTGGGCAAATGGGATCGGGGGGAAAATAGCAAAATAAACTTAAATTAAGCATTCTAACTATAATCACTATTCTGCCATGCAAGTCAATGGCAGGCAGAAGACAACATGGCCAGTGAGTAGTGGTTGCTAAGCGAGGAGGCTCAGTGTAAGACATGTAACTATGCATTAGCAGGGAATCCTATGCAAATGAGGGGAATGATAGTGAATCCCAGTTTTCCCCAGCATGCTAGTCAGGTCCCAACAGTGTAAGAGTAGGAATAGTTTGGTGCAAGCCTAGAAGTTAGCTGATATCATAGGGGGCTATGTCAGGCATACTGTAAGTGGATTGGAGCCCTGTGATTCGGGTTTGCTCCTATCTAAGCACAGCTAAGCTAAGGGGGTGTGTTTGAATCTGCTTAGCACTCCTTACATTGCCTAAGTAGGTGTGTGTGCCACGCACCAGGTTTTAAAGGAAAAGTTAAACCAGGAAATAGCAGCACTGGGAACATTTGAGCACTCTGTTTATGCGGCATGCCCCCGGTCTTAAACAGGAAGGCAATGGGAAGGAAAACAGCAGTAGGAAGGTAATCAGGTGAACTAGCATAGCTGACATGTGAAATGTATCAGAATCAGCCGGTTACACAGGCAGCAGACCAGCCCAACTCAGAACACTACTATAAACTATGCAAACACCTTTCCCTCTGGTTTTTCTCACACTCTACACCACTGGTGTATACAAGCGGGGAACTTTTAACAAACAAACCTACAAAATGTGAGGGGCTGCAGCAGGCAACATAGAACAACATGTGCAAGAGGTTGAGGGTGGTGAGGATGTGAATGCTGCTGATCAACCCACAGTGAGGAGATGGAGAAGAGTGTACAGACCCAGGGTAACCTACCAGGGGCTACATGAGTTGGAGATAGTTGAGTGCTATAGTGTGGACAGGGACCTCCTACAGCAAATTGTTGAGCTGTGCCGGCCACACCTGACACACCAAACTGACCGAGGGGAACCCATCCCAGTGGATACCAAGATATGTGTAGGTCTAGGAATACTAGACACAGGTACCTCCCAAAGCTCAACTGGGAATATCATGGGGATCTCACAGGCATCAGCATCCAGAGTATTCCACCAGTTCCTGGATGCCATGTCAGCACATGCCAGTGAGCACATATATTTCCTCAACACCCGTGAGGTGTTGGCCAGCAATATGCATTTCTTTCACCAAATAGCAGAATACCCTGAGGTAGTAAGTGCTATAGACAGCATGCACATAACACATCAAAGCACCACTTGGTGATCAGGGTAGGGCCTACATCATCCAGAGGGGCATCTCCTCTATCAACTGCCAGGTCATCTGTGATGCCAAAGGCATTATAATGAATGTGTGTGCTGGCTACCCTGGAAGCTATCACAATTCCCACATTTGGCATTTGAAGCAGCTGTACCAGAGATTTACCAATGGGGACATCCCCTACGGTCACCTAGTGGGGGATGTAGGTTGCACACTACACACTGGAGCCATAGCTGATGACACCCATTAGAAATGCACACACACCTGAACAAGAACACCATAATGAGGCACACGCGCAGACCAGACTTATAGTAGAGCATGTGTTTGGGATGCTCAAGTCACGTTTCCAGTGTCTGGACACATCCGGTGGAGTCTTGCAGTACTCACCAGCTACATGTACCCAAATTGCTATGTATGTGCCATGCTACACAATATAATCTTACAGAAACAGCTGCAGCAGGAACAGTATGGGGCAGGGCCACACAGCCCCCCCCCACAAATGCCAAGGCCTGCACAGGAATAGAGTGACTCAGAGGAGGAACAATCTGAGCCCGTCCCAGTAGGCAGATGGAGGTATGCCCAGTATGCTGAGGCCACGGCAAAGAGACAATGCATAGCACATACACTGACACAATAGGGATCCAGGGAATGACACCTCTCTCTGACTCGCACATACAGTAAAAGGGATGCCAAACATGACACTACCTGTGCTCAACCATGTTTAGGGAGTGTACTATGTGCATCTGACATAGGCAGCCCTCCAGCACCATCCGCAATTCTGGCACACCCACAAGGTAAGTCAATCAACCTACAAATTGCCAAATGGAGTAGAATGTGTCGTTACCTGTATCTATGGTATGGATGTGAGCATGCAAGGTAATTGGGTGACTGAATGTTATGGCAGCAGAAAGTAGACACCCATAGTGGCACCATGGCATTTGTAACACATACTGGAGTCACCATAGTAGCCAGTACTACACAGGGTGAAAAAACCCACTTCAGGAAATGTACTGGATGACATGTGTGTCCATATGACTCACACATGCCAGTCAGGGTGGTTCACATACCCAGCAACAGTCTCAACTGACATACCAGTACAGTCATAGCAAATGTGTACAAGTGTCAGGTGTGCCCCCCCCATCCTACATAGTAATGTAATAACAGTCAGGTGTGCCCCCCCAATCCTGTGTAGAAATGTAGAAATAGTCAGGTGTGCCCCCCAATCCTACATACTAATGTAATAACAGTCAGGTGTGCCCTCAATCCTGTGTAGAAATGTAGAAATAGACAGGTGTACCCCCTATCCTACATAGTAATGTAATAACAGTCAGGTGTGCCCCCCCAATCCTGTGTAGAAATAGTCAGGTGTGCCCCCATCCTATGCAGAAATGTAGTAACAGTCAATGCCAAATGATCGACGGATTCCCTGCAGAAACAGTATGCTACCTGTAGGTGTACAATAGAAATGTCAGCACTGCAGTACAAAATACCTGGACTTGATCCACACATTAAATACAGACGGGCATACTGGGCATGCTCATACACTTAAACACATGAAGGCCATGTCTGCAAACACCAGTGGACTAGACATATCTGTCAGTTGCAGATGTTAGTGCAGACACTCCTCAGTATGCACCACTCATGCCTTGCACACACAGTGGATAGGAATACAGATATATATGTAAGAACAACACACTATAATAAGCCAAAGGTAGACATACATAGATGTGTGGAAAAGGGTGACTGTGACAAGGAGCCATCCAAGCCTGTCCCATCCAGCACACAGTCAAAGGGCCCTAACCACATGAGGGTCAAATGTCACTCACTGCAGATACTAGCCACTGGTATCTGTCAGCATTACAGACTATGTGTTTGCACGTGCTAGCTGTGCAACATGACTGTACAGGGAAGTAGTCATCTAGCAGCTGTATACATGTACTTGTGAAATATGACCCTGCGTGTGCCTGCATGTGGTGTATCAACCTCTAGATGAATAGGTTATGGCCCATGCACACACACTGCCCTCCCCATAGCCCTACTATGACAAGCCTGCTGAGGTCATCCACTGTGAAATACACCTTTGAGAGAGTTGTAGCCCAGTAATCTCCATGGAATGTCCCATAACTTCGTACTGCTGTAGTGTGATAAACTAGTTAGGTAGGAGGTCCAATCTCAGACATGGAAACTGTGTGTGTTTATGTATGTATCTGTCTCTGTTTGTGTAGAGAGCAATCCTTTTTAGGGTAGTCACAATCCCTACAATTGAAATGCTCTACTTTGGTAAGGCTGCTGATGTCATCCACCTAGAAATACATCTCTGGGAAGGTTGTAGCCCAGTAATCTCTGTAATGTGTGCCATAACTACATACTGCTGTAGTGTGATAAATTAGTTAGAAGTTCTAATCCCAAACTTGCCAAGTGTGTGTGTGTCTGTGTAGAGAGCGATGCTTTTTAGGGTAGTCACATGCCCTACAATTTGAATGCTCTACTTTGTCAAGGCTGCTGATGTCATCCACCTAGAAATACACCTCTGGGAAGGCAGTAGCCCAGTAATCTCCATAGCACATCCTTTAACTGTGTACTGCTGTAGTATGATAAGTTAGCTAGGTAGGAGTTTTAATCCTAGACATGGCAATTGTGTGTGTGTGTTTGACTCTGTCTTTATAGAGAGCAATGCTTTTTAGGGTAGTCACACTACATGCAATTCGAATGCTCTACTTTGGTAAGGCTGCCAATGTCAACCACATAAAAATACACCTCTGGGAAAAATGCAGCTCAGTAATCTCTGCAGTGCTTGCCATAACTACGTACTGCTGTAGTACGATATAGAACCCTGGTAGGGTTCTATTCCCACCCATGGCAGGTCTGGATGTTATGAGTGTGTTTCAATATCTGGGTAGGGAGCAATGCATATTAGGCTAGTCACACTCAATACATTTCAAATGCCATACTTTGGCAATCCTGCTGATGTCATTCACTGTGAAATACACCTTTGGTGAAGGAGTTCTCTAGTAATCCCCATGGTGCATCCTATACCAGCTTCATGCTGTAGTGTGATATAGACCTCTGTCAGGGGTTCTGTACCCACACATGTTGGTTGTGGATGTTTTGTGTGTGTTTCAATGTCTGTGTAGGGAGCAATGCATTTTAGCCTAGCCACACTCACTACAATTCGAATGCCCTATTTTGGCAATCCTGCTGATGTCATCCAATGTGATATACACCTTTGCGGAAGGAGTACTCCAGTAATCTCTGTGGCATGTACTATAACTGTGTACTGCTGTAGTGTAATAAACTACTTAGGTAGGAGTTTTAATACCAGATATGACAGGTGTGTGTGTGTGTGTGTGTGTGTGTGTGTGTGTGTGTGTGTGTGTGTGTGTGTGTGTGTGTGTGTGTGTGTGTGTGTGTGTGTGTGTGCGTGTGCGTGTGCGTGTGTGTGTGTGTGTGTGTGTGTGTGTGTGTGTGTGTGTGTGTGTGTGTGTGTGTGTGTTTATAACTCGCATCCTGTGTGGAGGTGGATGTGAGTGTGTAACAACTGGGCACAATGTGGAATGGGTTTTGCAAATTTCTTAAATGGTGGCCCTAGTATATATCACAATGTCCACCATACAGGGATAACAGATGTGAACTAGCTGAGAAACTGGGGTGCAAATCCATACCCATACATGTGACATCAAGGCCAGGCAAACAAGTTAGCAACCCTAGTATAAGCCAGAGAATACTCTCAACCCATGTGTCATACACACACACACACACACACACACACACACACACACACACACACACACACACACTTGCCTAGGCAGCAGCTGCTATGTTGGTAGTACACTGTATATTGCCCACTGATAGTAACTATGGAGTGACAGCAGTCACCTACAGAGGGCATGGCACCCTGTCAATTTGTCCAATAGGCACGTACATGCAGACAGTGCGCCTTCCCCATGTTCCCCACTGGACACATGCAACACCTGTGGTGCCATCAAATTTGACCCACAGAGGACATACCATGCCTGAAAACATGCCCTGTATGGACAGATGCCACTTACACCAGAGAATGCCATTAGCATGCTATCGATCTAGATGCACGTTAAACCTGCTGTCAATTACCAGTTCCCGCCACATGATGCCAGGACTGGCACATCTGATGATAATCTGTGTACACAACATGGGCCAGACACCCCAGGTACAGTTCCACATGTCACTGTACACACATGTGGGAGGTGTGCACATCGCAGACACCGTCCATGTCATGGACTAAGGAACACATACATGGCAAGCAATGCACAGCATTGGCCACACGCAATAGTCACCCAGGTGACTGGATGGTGAATACAATACCCACCTGTGTGGGCAAATCCAGAAACTGCAGCCCTGAGCCACAATGCAGACGATTGTCATGTGGCCTGATGCCAAGGTATACCCATCACCTAGCCTTGTATAGCTGTCTGGCACAGCTAGCCACTACACACCCATGAATCAATGCACCCATGCATATCAGTACTGGCACTGTGTGTGTGTGTGTGTGTGTGTGTGTGTGTGTGTGTGTGTGTGTGTGTGTGTGTGTGTGTGTGTGTGTGTGTGTGTGTGTGTGTGTGTGTGTGTGTGTGTGTGTATTGCATGATGCGTATGTTCACATTCACACTCACTACAACCCCTACTGGCATACTGAAGCATTCCTTCTGATGTCAGACACCTCCCCATACCATTTTCCCATATAACCTCTGTATGGCCCCTGTGGTGCATGTGATACCTGCACAGTAATGTATTGTGGCAATCTCACTAGTGATGAATTGTATTCCTTGGCCTGCCAAGTATGTTAATGTGTGTGCGTCCCTGTGAGAATGTGGCTGTGCTGATGCTGGCACCTGGACAGGCACGTGTACTACACCTACCGTATAGCTACCATATCCCTGTTGCAGATGTCACTCACCATCACATATACGTTCTGAGGGCTCCACAACATGTAACCTATGTGGTGCATCCAATAACTGCATAGAAATGTGACAGCACTACATAGTCATCAGGGGTTTATACCCTGTGCTGGTAGGTGTGTGATACAAACATGTTTAAGTTTTACTCTCCCACCCCTCCCTGACCTGTCTTTATAGACAGCAATGCTTTTTAGGGTAGTCACACTACATGCAATTCGAATGCTCTACTTTGGTAAGGCTGCCAATGTCATCCACCTAGAAATACACCTCTGGGAAAGATGCAGCCCAATAATTTCTATTGTGCATGCCATAACTACGTACTGCTGTAGTATGATATAGAACCCTGGTAGGGTTCTATTCCCACCCATGGCAGGTCTGGATGTTATGAGTGTGTTTCAATGTCTGGGTAGGGAGCAATGCATTTTAGACTAGTCACACTCAGTACATTTCAAATGCCCTACTTTGGCAATTCTGCTGTCATTCACTGTGAAATACACCTTTGGTGAAGGAGTTCTCTAGTAATCCCCGTGGTGCATCCTATACCAGCTTCATGCTGTAGTGTGATATAGACCTCTGTCAGGGGTTCTGTACCCACACATGTTGGTTGTGGATGTTTTGTGTGTGTTTCAATGTCTGTGTAGGGAGAAATGCATTTTAGCCTAGCCACACTCACTACAATTCGAATGCCTTATTTTGGCAATCCTGCTGATGTCATCCAATGTGATATACACCTTTGCGGAAGGAGTACTCCAGTAATCTCCATGGCATGTACTATAATTGCTTACTGCTGTAGTGTAATAAACTAGTTAGGTAGGAGTTTTAATACCAGATATGACAGGTGTGTGTTTGTGTGTGTGTGTGTGTGTGTGTGTGTGTGTGTGTGTGTGTGTGTGTGTGTGTGTGTGTGTGTGTGTGTGTGTGTGTGTGTGTGTGTGTGTGTGTGTTTGTAACTCGTATCCTGTGTGGAGGTGGATGTGAGTGTGTAACTGCTGGGCCCAATGTGGAATGGGTTTTGCAAATTTCTTATATGGTGGCCCTAGTATATATCACAATGTCCACCATACAGGGATAACAGATGTGAACTAGCTGAGAAACTGGGGTGCAAATCCATACCCATACATGTGACACCAAGGCCAGGCAAACAAGTTAGCAACCCTAGTATAAGCCAGAGAATACTCTCAACCCATGCCTCACACACACACACACACACACACACACACACACACACACACACACACACACACACACACACACACTTGCCTAGGCAGCAGCTGCTATGTTGGTAGTACACTGTATATTGCCCACTGATAGTAACTATGGAGTGATTGCAGTCACCTACAGAGGGCATGGCACCCTGTCCATCTGTCCAATAGGCACGTACATGCAGACAGTGCACCTTCCCCATGTTCCCCACTGGACACCTGCAACACCTGTGGTGCCATCAAATTTGACCCACAAAGGACATACCATGCCTGAAAACATGCCCCATATGGACAGATGCCACTGACAACAGGGAATGCCATTAGCATGCTATCGATGTAGATGCAGGGTAAAACTGCTGTCGATTACCAGTTCCCACCACATGAGGCCAGGACTGGCACATCTGATGATAATCTGTGTACACAACATGGGCCAGACACCCCAGGTACAGTTCCACATGTCACTGTACACACATGTGGGAGGTGTGCACATCATGGACACTGTCCATGTCATGGACTAACGAACACATACATGGCAAGCAATGCACAGCATTGGCCACACGCAATAGTCACCCAGGTGACTGGATGGTGAATACAATACCCACCTGTGTGGGCAAATCCAGAAACTACAGCCCTGAGCCACAATGCAGACCATTGTCATGTGGCCTGATGCCAAGGTATACCCATCACCTAGCCTTGTATAGCTGTCTGGCACAGCTAGCCACTACACACCCATGAATCAATGCACCCATGCATGTCAGTACTGGCACTGTGTGTGTGTGTGTGTGTGTGTGTGTGTGTGTGTGTGTGTGTGTGTGTGTGTGTGTGTGTGTGTGTGTGTGTGTATTGCATGATGCATATGTTCACATTCACACTCACTACAACCCCCACTGGCATACTGAAGCATGTCGTCTGATGTCAGACACCTCCCCATACCATTTGCCTATATAACCTCTGTATGGCCCCTGTGGTGCATGTGATACCTGCACAGTAATGTGTTGTGGCAATCTCACTAGTGATGAGTTGTATTTCTGGCCCTGCCAAGTGTGTTAATGTGTGTGTGTCCCTGGGAGAATGTGGCTGTGCTGATGCTGGCACCTGTTCATGTGGACAGGCACGTGTACTACACCTACCGTATAGCTACCATATCCCTGTTGCAGATGTCACTCACCATCACATATACGTTCTGAGGGCTCCACAACATGTAACCTATGTGGCGCATCCAATAACTGCATAGAAATGTAACAGCACTACATAGTCATCAGGGGTTTATACCCTGTGCTGGTAGGTGTGTGATACAAACATGTTTAGGTTTTACTTTCCCACCCCTCCCTGACTTGTCATTGCCTCTGTCTGTCTCTGTCACTCCCTCTCTGGTGGATGTGGAGACCTACACCTGCTTTGCTTAGGCAGCAGCATGTTTATTTTAAGTGATGCTCATGATCAGCTGTTGGCCTCTGCATGAATTGCAGCCCTCCCCTAGCTGATTGCATGTGGAACAGCTGTGGTAACTTTCCCATAGCCAATTGCATGGAAACATACTCCAATATGTAGGAACATAATGTTGGTGTTGAGCCTTTTCATTCACAGGAACTCGATCTGTTGTTTGGAAAACAGCATCTCAGATGGATTGGGGATTGACCTGTAACAACATACACTGTGGAAACAGGGCAACACACAGGAGGGGATGTGCCTGACCTGACTACAGATTGTAAGTGCTGCTATACTGCATTTGGAGTAATGTTGGTTTAACAGGGTGTGTGTGGATATGGCTGTCCTACATTTTTTAATACCTGCCATGTCAGTTCTATGTTTATGAGGAATCCCCATCTGTAGGTTCATCTGAAGACTGGGCAGTGTGTGGTGCCTTTGGTTTCATGTGTTACCCACAGAGCATCTATCTGTGAACTGCAGAAGGTACTGTGAGGATTGCAGTCTGTAGATGATGAAAGCCATGACAGTTACTGACTTCATGCCCCTCATAAGACATATGTTGCAACAAACCCTGTTACAACAGTAAATGTATGAGGTTATCACAGCAACATGTCAATATTGGTCCTGTGTATGTGCTTCCAGCCACAACTCTGTCAACCTTTGTACATATGTCATGTATTAAGAGGTGCATATGTGCTGTATGCCATAATTAGTGTCATCATGTCTGATAACAAGCCAGTAAGATATCAGACTGCTACACATGCTATGTACAGTAGGGATTATATTTGATGACATAACCTGGACATTCTGTGGTTGTTTGTACAGTACTGAGGTCTGTGTTTTTATGGTGAATGTCAACAGTGTGTGTATTGTTAATATGTACTTTGGCCTGTGTACAGACTGTGGTATAAGTAATTGCTCTTGGTCCCATCCTATCTAATGGTACATGCTGCTCCACTGCATGTTACCATATTGGCTTGCATGTTTGTAGGGCCATACACACACTTGTCCCATACCACAGACAGGCATCAGACCACACTGTGTAGTGGCCCAGTATATGTAGGGTTAGTGTGTGAGTGGCACATATGAAGATGGTGTTGAACAGATTGTCCCTATACTGTAGTATTATGCTAGCTTACCATATGTGGCTGTGGCTGTGTTCACATTGGTTGTGGCTATGCACTTTCGCACAGGTTTATCTTACCCTGTGCTGTGACATACCTGTAGAGCCTGCTATATATGCATGTACATGTGCATTCCCCCATAGGAGATGTAGGCCAGTGTTGAGCCAGTCTGCCTGTAGCCTGCACTGTGCTTTGTTACATGCCTAGCAGCTTAGTGTACTTACCCAATGAAATGTCATGTCCAGATACTTGCCAGATGTACTGCTGCTGGGCCTCACTTAATAGTCATGTATGACAGACAGAGCAATGGGATGCTGTACAGATGTATGTCAATATATAGTGGGTAGTATGTGGCCATGGCACCTCTGTACCAGTAGTTATTATGTGTCAGGACAGACAGGGGTGTGTGAATGCATAACCTAGGGGGCAAATGTATACCAGTCATTATGTGTTATACCCATCTACAGGGCTGTTAACATCCATATTGTCAGGCTTGGTCCACATGTTTTGCACTAAGGGGTTCTGTGTATACCTCTGGACTGTACAGAGTGTGTCAGAATGTCCACATATATTGGCCAATATCCGTGTTGTAGTCCACATGAGCATTACGTGCTAGCAGCGGTACTGTACTATGATGTCCTTAGGATGTCTGGCAGTAGCCAATGGTGCACATGTGAAAAGCAGATGTGACCTACCACACACACCATGTCTGTGAAGACAATCCCTATTACAATAGCAATAGTCTACTAATATACTTGCTATACATACCTGACATCCCCTTGCACTACGAAGTTGGGACTATAGGGGCTGAGGTAGGGCTACACTCCATGTTCAGGACATATGGTAAAAATATATGTACATATAATTATCCAGATATCTATATAGATAATTACACATATACATATCGACAGATATAGATGGGTATGTATATGTACATAGATATACATATACACACCCAGATATATACATATACAGAGCAATATATGTCTACACATATACAGGTAGTGATACATATGCACATATACGTATGGATATCAACATATATATTGACAGTAGTAGGTATATCAGAATAGATATGTATGCACATATAGTTATAGATATCTACATATATACCAACAGAACTAGGCATATCTGTACACATATGACGTGCATACATATATAGCTATATACACATATATCTATATATATATATATATATATATATATATATATATATATATATATATATATATATATAAATATAAATATACATATATGTATATATACATATATGTGTACATATATATATATATATATATATATATATATATATATATATATATATAATATGTACATACAAAGAGATGTGCACATGGCCATATATATGTAGCACTATACATATGAGTATACATGTGCATGTACATGTAGACATACATAGACCTATTATATGTATACAACCATATTTCTGTCATGAGTCAATGTCACGGATGTGTATACCCTCCCACATGTATCTCACCATATGTATTTGCTATGTTCACATTATGATAAAACAACATATGTGATGCAACAGTCATATTAATAACAAGAACTACACAATTTAGGAACTACAGGCAAATGTTCAATACTACTCAATATGTGTATTGACAGCTATATTGGTAAAACAACAACAGTCTTCACAGTGGTCATGGTGTAGTGGTTAAGTGCTGTGACTTCAGTGTAAAAGGTCCTCGGCTCAAGACCTGCAAGGGCTGTTCATTTTGTTGCTGGGCAGGACAAGGGCTGTTGGATACAGAGTGGTTAAGGCACTTCTGAGCAGCTTTAAGTGGGTTTGCACGGGATTGCGTGAAGTTATGTGGTGCTAAGCTATGGGCAAATGTGCGGGCACTTAAACAGTGTAGGCAGCGTTTACCAGTGTGCAAATCACCTTAGCTGTTATATTGCAGCAATGTTGATACGTGCTAAGCATAACTTAGCCCTGCTAACCATGACACACAACCTAGTCTGATAACTGGTAATAAGTGTATGTAATGCCATGTACAATACATGCACCTATGTGCTGTCATTACTTCCAATTGCCACTGTCATGGCAACCACCTACTATAAATCCCTACATCATGTGGGCGTGGTCCCTTTACCTTTCATGCCTGATGGACATCCTTCCTGTGTGTCGGCATCAGTGTTACAGACAGCAGGTAGCAATAACTCTTACAGGAGAACTGGCACACTCAAACCAGCTACATATTTGTAGGAGGTTCCAGAACTACATAAAGAATGTGAGTAGAGTTGTGTTATGCTTTGTATAGTACTGGTGTTACAGGGTGTGTGTGTGTACATACTAGTTTACCTTGGAATGCAGTCTGTCTGCATAGCTCTCAACTGTGGGCCTATCCTCTTGGTGGCCAGAGGTGTGCCTAACATGTTTTGTCTGTCCACCACACAGATCCTGTGTCAGATATTTCACTGGCAGTGTGTGCGTTGAGTGCTATCAGTACATGGCTACATCCATTTATGTTTCTAACCTCAATTCCCTGACTAAGGGTATGTTGCAGATTATCCTGTAACACCAGCACATTGCTTAATGTATGGCAACAGTTTTACACATATGGCCCTGTGTTCCAACCTCTGTCCTCCACCTACATACGAAGCTTTGCACATATGACATGCTGTCAGGGGTTGTTCTGTAGTGGGCTGTGAGTATATCATGCTGCCATTGCTGCCATCACTCCACTGCAGTTGTATCCCCCACACATATGGAGGGGCTGGGGCCATATATGTGTGGGCTTCACCTATACAATACATATGTGCCCTTATGCACTCCAGAGGCCAGTGTATGTAACAGTGGTATATGGTCCTGTATTATTGAGTCGGGGGGGGGGTGCACCAAAAATAACCTAGGTTGTTACAAAATGTGGGGGTATCAGGGTATCTGGATGTACAGTACCATGCAATTCACCTATATGTACATTACTTACATACATTGAGTTAATGCAGGCCTACTGCCTCCTGCCATACAAACTGTTCTGGTTGTCAGTGTGCTTTGTGATGGTGTCAGTTATGCCTTGTTATGTAACAGTTACATCCCATTTGGTCAACTGAAGTCTTTACCACCTAGTGATTTTGTACAGAGTGTAGATAGAGGCTGCTGAACTATACACCTGCATTACTTACTGTTAATTGTTTGGTATCCTGTGGCCCGGTCTGTCTTTACTATTGTACAATTTGAAGGGCTTAGCCTGGACAGCAACAGTTGTGAACCTTTCCAGACTACTGTATTAGTATAACTGTTTCACAGTTGCATTACTCTATTTATATGGGTGTCAGTGTCTGAACAGCTATATTACATGGCATATAAAACTGTAATAGTACACAAATAAAGGTTTTCCATTTCTGCACACCTGTGTGTGGTGTTTTATCCTATGACCTCTCTGGGTATATGTTGCAGGTGATTGTCATTTGTATGGGTGGCCCATACAGTGTCCAGTTGTTAAGGTGTTAATTATAGGCATAGTGACTGTTCCATATTGTGTGCACCTTCTACATATGTATCTTACTGTATATATCTCTGCGTGTGTATGTGTAGTCACATGTATATCTATCTATATATATATATATATATATATATATATATATGTGTGTGTGTTTGTGTGTGTGTGTGTTGGTATATATATATATATATATATACATATATATATATATATATATATATATATATATATATATATATATATATATATCTGTATCTGCATATATGTGCCTGTGTATATGTATCCTGGGGATGTTGATAGCTTCCACATTTTACATTTCCTATGGGAGCCAGACTGTACTGCATGATATGTTAACAATACTAGCCTGACATCATACAGGTGGGATGTAGTACTGTTAACATCTTGTGCCCATGTCATGTCAGATCCTGTTTATGGGATCTGCAAAACTTGGTAGTGCATTGCAGGGTGGATGTGATTGGCTGTGGGGGGTATACCTATTCATACAAGATGTATATTGATTGCTTGGGGCGTCTCAACCCCATTAATGGTGCATATGGACATATATGTTTTAGTTAATCTGCCATTGTTATCGACAGATGTATGGCCATGTATACCTATATAGCTATATATATATGCTTACATATATATAACTATGCCCGTTTATACCTGCATAGATATATATCTGCTTACATATATGTAACTTGCTGTGTATATGTAGACATATAGGTGTAGACATATATATGTGTCGATGTAGGCATTTGCATGTATATATGTTCATATATATTTATATATATATATATATATATATATATATATATATATATATATATATATATATATATATATATAGATATGTTGTATCTGTTTAGATATTAATATATTTACACACACACATACATCTAAATGTTGGAATACATTCTCTGTACTGTTGCATGACTGGGCTGGATGATATGTTTTTGAAAACATCAGAGCTATGTATATCTGGCATGGCTTAGTGGTAAATCACTATGTCTATGGTGTGCAAGGTCCTGTGTTCAAGCATTGTAGGGGCTGTTTATTTTGTTGCTGGGAAAACATGGCCCGTTGGATACAGAGTAATTAAGGCACTTTAAAGCAGTTGTAAACGGGTTTCCATGGTTTCTTATACTCTGTAAACTTCTGAATTGCTTAACCTGTGAAGGCATTGCTTACCCCTGCACAAACAGGCTTAAACCTGCTTACTGCTGTTTAAAAGTGCTTAGTCCTGCTTACCCCCATGCTAATTTCTTTAAAAGAAAAGAAAAAGGGTTTGATGGGAAAGTGGGGAAAAAGGGGCACAAAGAGGGAAAGACAGTAGGGAAAATAGCCAGGGGGGTGCAGGAAGGGTGTAGGGAAGGTCCATAGCTGCCCATTTCTTCTACAGCAACAGCTGTGCATATACACTGAAGTTTGGGGTAGATTTTGACACTCAACCCCCTGGGAGAGGGATGAGGATGACAATAAGTTGTGATGACAATTAGACTGGATTACACTTGCCCAGTGGACATGTGTGTGAAATGGACAGCTTTGTATCAGGTGAGATTCTTTTGTGGGAACAGATTGCCCTTTTTTTTCAGGTGAGAGTGGATGTTAGGGAGGGGTAGTAGGTATATTTGGGGAGGTAGGTTGGGTAGGTTAACAGACAAGACAAACAAGATGCATACAGGGGCAGTATATGACACATGTGGGGGGTAAACACCTTGATGGGGAGGGGTGTTGGGATATCGGAAGCCCACAAACCCCCTAGTGGTAACAATGGGACTGAGGTCCCCACCCATGGGCAGTCACCACTGCACCTCCACAGCCCTGAAGGTGGCTGTGCTGGGGGCTGAGTCACAGAGCCAGGCTGACTCTCTAATCATGACACACGGTCCTCGAGCTGGCGTAGAAGATCACCAAACTGCTGGTTGATCTCTCTACACACCACGACCCCGACCTGGCGATGGGTGATAGGTGCCTGCCCATGCCCACTCCCAGAGGGGTGGCGAGCCCCATCCTCTGAGGTGGTTCCACCTAAAGTTGGTGAAGGACCAATCGACAGGGACGTCCCGGGTTGGGCCCCAGACATGCTGGTGCCCCGTGCCACAGTCAGCTGAGGTGGGACAGGTGGGTCCGCTGTGACCAGCCTTCCCAAGTGTGCTATAGTGTTTAGATTTCATTTGTGGGTTAGTAATAGTCAACACATTCCAGGGTTAGGTATAACAGCATGCATAGATATTCCCATTAACCCAGACACCAGATATGGAACAGTTGCATAGCCAACAGAACACATGCATATATAGGACCACAGTGGTAATAAGAATAGCATGCAGGTACATTGATGGCACCATGCCACCAATGTTGGAATAATTCAATATAGCACATGCATGGGAACCATCAAAATATTTATCAAACAATTGGACATTACCAGTTGGGATGGGCATGTTGATTATTGTTGGAGATATGTAGCAAATAGTATATTCCTGTAGTCCACATTACTT
The DNA here is from genome assembly GCF_019279795.1 of Protopterus annectens. Lineage (NCBI taxonomy): Eukaryota > Metazoa > Chordata > Ceratodontiformes > Protopteridae > Protopterus > Protopterus annectens. The sequence goes on from NC_056729.1 coordinate 1,020,508,082, forward strand.
TCCTAGTCAGTGCTGTTATCTGTACCTTACAAGTCTTACTACACTACCCTATAGCCTTAAATTTGGACAGTGATATGACTGTCATCATCATTACACATGAACCGGTTTTACCTGAAGTATTCACCTCTTACCTGGTATACCTGTGGAGGGAGTGTTTGTTAACACTAACTGTTTGTACACATACTCCCGGATTCCGGGTTGTTGCTTTGCACATAGCGATCCAACTCTTTCTGCACATACTCTGGCCATGTGATGACCACATGCTGGTGTGCTGGGACATAGTTAGAATATTGCCCTCTTCCACTTTTAGTGACCTGATACACACATATACATGCTTTCCTACACAGTTATATTATGTAGCACAGTGTGGGTGACAGCGACCAGTGATACTTTATTATTCAGAGAAACTGAAACACTCACAATTCCCTATAATATCAGAGTAAACAATACCAGTACAAGTTATAATGGCCTTTATTTTTCGGCACAGTGTTCATATCCAACGTACCTGTGGGAGCAATATTTGTTAGCACTACCTGACTGTTGCCACAAAAAGTTCCAGATTCCACATTAGTATTATGCACATACATCTCACTCTGTTACTGTACACACTCTGGCCACAGCTTGACAACATGGGAGTGTAGATAGGACATACTTGAAATATTACTTTCCTAACAGTTTCAGGGGTTGCTACAGTGACAGGTTTGTTCTCATAGATGTTTGACAATCACTTGTATTCCCTGTTTGCTGGCTAAACATCTGGGATCATCCCACAGACTTATCAGGAGGACAGGGGGACAGGCAGCAGATAATGGCACATATACTGGACATTCTGGCCTCATCTTTACAGTTGTGGGGTATGAATCTGTATGCAGCCTAATTCCACTCCCAGGATTCAGACCATGGCTGTATCTGCTACAACTTAAACACTGTCCATCACAGTTGTTTCTGCTATATAGATATTGTTGGATATCTCCTATCTGCTTTCTGTCTTATTAATCCCCTGTGCTTTTGTACTCTGACCTTGTATTACAACACTCATATACAGATTTCCTAGGCAGTTATATGTTGTTGGACAGTGTAGGCAACAGTGATGTGTAATACCTCATTATTCAGAGTAATTGCATATCATTCTTGTATTTCTGGGAACAGTGTTGGCATCTGACAGACCTGTGGGAGGAATATTTATTAGCACTACCTGAATATTCCCACACACAGTAACAGATTCCACATTACTATTATGCACATACATCTCACTCTGTTACTGTACACACACTGACCACAGCTTGACAAGTTGAGGTGTAAATGGGACATACGTGGCTTCTTAGTCACCTAAGGTATTGGGGAGTTGCTAGTGTGCCATCTTTATTCTCATAGGTGTGTGTCAATCAGTTGTATTTCCTGTTTGCTGCCTATATGTCTGGGATCATCCCACTAATTTCCCAGGGGGACAGGTTGATAGGCAACAGATATGGGCCACTTTACTAGACATTCTGGACATATCTGTACAGTTGCGGTGTATGATTCTGTATGCAGACTACTACCACTGGCAGGATTCGAACCATGGCTGTGTGTACCAAAAAAAACAGCAGTTCACATCTCAGTTGCATGTGCTGTTCAGTTTTTGTTGTCTGCATTTTCCCTGTTTACTATCTGTGCCTCTCAGTTGTACTAAATGGCATCTGGGGATTATATCTGTCATATACATGCATTCCTACACATTCAATTTATGATGCACAGTGTGGGTAACAGTGCTTAATACTACAGTACTATTATGTGATTGCATATCTACATTATAGTACAATACCAGGATATACACATGCAGTCCAGCAGTTAGACCTGTTTTGTCAGGCTATTACACTTTTATTGACTTACAAACAATATGAGACTCTTCCTGCCATATTCTGTAGTGTATGCAGTACTTCTACCCCTTTCTATCCCTTTCAACTTTCTGGCTTAAAAATGCATGTGTTTGCACATTTTTCACATCGTGCAGTACTGCGAGGCTACAGTTAAACTACTCCAGGTGCCAGAAAGTGTACTCGTCAAATTTTCCCTTAGAACTAGCTGGTTTCTCAGTAGTAGCACTAAAATCTGAACCCCTGTGACTAGCACTTGCTCTAGAACCTGCTGAAAAGCACTAGGAAGCCTGAAACTGATACAAGCACTCAACTCTCCTTGTCAATAAGGAGAAATTAATCATAGGCACTAAACAGCCTATAATTGCACAGTACCTTGCAAAGGTAAGGGAAAACAGCTCTTAAACTTTACAAAAAAAGCACCTAAACAGGCATGTCCAAGGGCCAACTTCTGTGATTTCTCTTGTCCACCTGGTGAATCTGGGCATACTGGGGCAATGCGTCAACTGCCTCATGTACACAGACAATCCTCTCCTTCTACCACCCAACACTACAACCTGTGAGAGATGCACTTACATAGCCAAACTGGAAGCAAGCTCTCTCCGGCCAAGATTGTGCTAGACAGTCAAGAGGAGAAGGTTAACACCTACATTACACCTCAAGCAACTCATAGCCCTTCAAAACCCACACCATCAACACCCACACATAGCAGCACTAAACCCACATGTGCAGAGGCCCTTAACATTAACCTGCCCAAGCAAGAAGGACCTCCGAAGCTGAAATGCAAACAAACACCAGTCACAACCAAAGTGACACATAGCTCAAAACACCAGTGTGCCACCCAACAACAGCCCCTAAGGCAAGATAATGTACCCAACACTTTAGTCATAGGTGACTATATAGTCAGGCACACTGATGTCCCACTCACTTGGCTGAACAAGGAGAAAATTACAGTCAGCTGCCTGTCGGGTGCCAGGATCCGCCACATAATGCATGCACTCAAGTAACTCCACAACAAGTACAAATATGACTCTGTCATTGTCCATGCTGGAGTGAATGACTTGAGCTGTACCTCCCTGGACTACATGAAAAGAGACATGGAAGAGCTCTTGGATCATGTGGCCCAGGCAGGTATGACCCTAGCCCTGAGTATCATCCTGCCTTCGCCCAGAATGATACCACAGTATAAGGACAAAATGATTGACTTCAACAATTGGCTAAGCTTCTGGTGTCATTCAAAGGGGATCCAGTATCTGTCTGCCTGAGAAGACATGATCGACAAACCCCGATGCTTTGCCAGAGATGGTCTGCACCTGTCACCCCTGGGATTCAAGTTACTGGCTAAAGCTCTTGCCACCCCTATAGTGCCTTTTTTAGGCAAGGTTCAAAGGATAAAACCACCACTGTAACAGATACAAGCATGCAAAATCTGAAGGTAATGCTACTCAATGCTTGAAGTCTAAACCTTAAAATGCACTATCTCAAGGCACTCCTAAAAATGGAGAACGTCGATATCTGTGCAGTAACTGAGACCTGGTTCAAGACTCCAGAGAGCACACCTGCAATACCAAGCTACAACTCTTACCACACTTTTCGGCCACCAAACCAAGACCGAAACACTAAAGGTGGAGGAGTGTCCATATTCACCAAGGATATTCACACCTCCAGGCTAGTTGCCCAACACAATGCATCTGAAATTCTCCAGATGCAACCAACACTAGGTAAGACTGCAATCCAAATTGTAGCTTGCTACAGATCCCCCACCATGCCCCAAGATTCTCACTACACCTTTCTAAACATATTGGAAATATTAAGATACAACCTAACACCCTAATACTGGGTGATTTCAACTACTCTGTCATTAACTGGGAAAACTACTCGGGTACCAACTCCTTTTCTCAATGGTTCTTGGAATTCATAAATTCCAGTGCCCTGGATCAACTAATCCATTGTCCCACCAGGGGCTCCAGTATCTTAGACCTGGTCATTACCAACATGGGAGATAGATGCTCCACACCAGTGGTCACCCCCTCATTGGTCAGGTCTGACCATAAGCAAATCACCCTTGACATCCACATCCCACCCCCACCCCCAGTAAAGAAACCTCCTTAAAAAACTTCTCCAAAGCCAAATTCATGCTACTGAAGTCAGAAGTGACAAACATCACGACACCCATGCAGACGGGATCTGAAAGTTCAACTGCAGAATCCTGCACTAAGGCACTGTACGAGCACATCCACTCATGCATGAATTGTGCCATCCCAAATAGAACCAAGATGCTCTTCTCCAAAAAGAGGAAGCCAATCTGGTGGTCCCCTGCTATAAACAAACTATACAACAGAAGGAAGAAACTGTTGCAGAAAAGAAGAAAATCCCAGAATGCAAAAAACTCTCTCACCAGCCTCATTAAGAAGCTGAGATCTCTCATAAAATCCCCAAAAGCTAGTTATGAAAATAAAATTGCCAAAGATTCCAAAGACAACCACAAGGCATTCTATAGTTATGTGAAGAATCTAAATGGCAATGCACAGATCTGCACTGAGCTACAACAGAATGGCATTAAATACACTGATCCCATGGATATTGCCAATATACTGGCAGATCAATTTAGTGCCAACTTCACCCCCCTCTCACCCCCTAAAGGGCCCATCTCAATATCAAAAGATTGCTAAATTCCAGTAATCATGGCCACACAGGTATAAACCACACTCTCCAAAGCTAAGAATACAGCATCCATGGGACCAGATGACATCGCAGGTTGTTTACTACATGAACTACAAAATGAACTGGCACCTCACCTAAGTGTCATGTTTAAACATAACCTCACCTCAGGCTTCGTGCCCACTGAGTGGTGCACAGCTACAGTTATCCCACACCACAATGGGGGAATCCACCTTGGATCCCAGGAACTACCGTCCCATCAGTCTGACAAGCCGGATCTGCAAGGGCATGGAATGCATTATCATGGAACTTGTAAACAAAGACATTGGCAACCTTCAAACACTGGACACCACCCATTTTGGGTTTGTGAAGGGCTGATCTTGTCTCCTGAATCTGACTGACTTCTTCAAATCAGAGCTGTGGATGAGGGTAAGCCTATATGGACCTCACCAAGGCCTTCAACACCATCCCCCACTCTGGAATCATAGATAAACTTACTAAGCTGGGCATAAATCCATACGTCACTCGATGGGTTGCCATCTGGCTTACTGACAGAACCCAGACTGTAAAAGTAGCCGACTACAAATCCAGTTCCAGACAAGTGACAAGTGGAGTGCCTCAGGGTTCAGTCCTGGGACCACTCTTGCTTGGCATCTACTTCTCTGAAGTACAGGCCAACACTAAGGGAGTCTGGCTAACAAAGTTTGCAAATGACTGCAAACTGGGAGCCATTATTGAATCCCCAAATGATGTGGATATTCTACAAAAGGGCCTTACAGAAACAGATGCCTGGTGCCAGAGCCATGGGCTCAAGTTTAATGCCAGGAAATGTATAGTTATCCCCTTTGGAAAAAAACATGTACCCATGAATTACCACATAGGTGGCAGGACACTAAACATCAAATGTGTGATGAGAGACTTAGGGACACAGGTGGACAGTGGTCTCACTTTCGATAACCACATCGCCACAACAGTCAGGAAACCCTTCTATGTGGCACACCTCATCACTAAGGGCTTTTCATCCAGAAAAAAGGAAGTGATTATCCCACTGTACTCATCCTTCATTAGACCCATTATAGAGTATAATGCCCCGTTTGCTATGTACCTCACAAGACATCTGCAACAGCTGGAAAGACCACAGAAATACCTCACTAAAAGAATCACAGGCCTAAAGCAGATGCCATATGCTGACCGTCTAAAAAAACTCCAGCTATACTCTGTGGCATATCATCTACTCAGAGGCGATCTCTGCTTAACATACAAGGCCATGTCAAACCCTGAGCTGTTGGACATGCTCCACTTAAAGAAATCCCAATCCCTCAGAGCCACACGCTCCAGGGTTCTAAATCTTGTCATCACAATGAACAAAACATACTGGAGGGATAGATTCCTGACCCAGAGACTCCCCATACTCTGGAATTGACTGCCCATACATGTCAAGCAGAGCGCCTCATTGGCCCTCTTCAAAAGGAACCTTGATGATTGGATGGGAGATAGGAAATTCATCCCAGGGATCATGTCAGTCGCCCTGCTAGATAGGGGTCCAGAAAAGTAAATATTGTGGGAAGAAATATCCAGGGAATTGTTATGGCTAGGCTTGTATAGGCCCTAGGGCCGATAGCCTAGTACCAACCTATGAACCTATGAACCTATGAACTTGCCTTGAACAATACCAGTTTTATACAAGCAATTAATTTACTACTACTTTTATTTTTATTTCCTATGACAGTAAATGCATGAGTATTACTGACCTGCCTCGCACTGCAACCTCGCCAGGTGACTGATGTGGGCCTCCTGGTTTGCGGCCCGCTCCATTGCAGCTGTGCGGGACATAAGAGGAATATTTAGCCATACCTATTCATGATATACCTGAGCTGGCAATTATTACACACATACTGGGGTGATACTTACACACAACTGGAATATCCCCTGCTGCTCTAGCCTCTTCGAGCCACTCCCCCAAGAGGTCCCCCTTACGCCACTTCAGGTCAGCATAGTGGTGCCTGATCTGCTCTCCAGTTCAGGGTATGCCAGTGGCACTGGTGAGGACATGGGTGAGATAGTCCCAGGCCTCTGCCTTATATTGGGAGCCCTGGTACTGGCCCTGCAGCAGTCTCTGAGCATGTTCTTTAACTAGGAGTCCTGCCATGACCTTGGACTGCTGGATGCACCAGCTCTGAGCCTGGAAGCGCACACCTTCTCCCCTTGCTGCCATAGTACTTGCAAAGGGAAGCTACAACCAGTTATGAGATGTATTCCTGCCTCTTGAGTTTTAGTAGGACTGATTTCCTCCACTTTTCCATGACTGGCCAGTTTTGAAAAGACTAAGTTATGGGCAAACCTGCTTAACAAAGGTTGGCATTGTTTAAAGGTGTATAACACTGGGCACATTGAGTTAGCTGACCTAAACATTGCTTACACCTCCAAAGCTGGCCTCTGCAATGCTTAGCATTGCTTACATTAGACTTTGCATTATTTTTTTATTTTTGGCATTGATTTCTTATTCATTACATCTTATATATCTGCCTGGTATCCAGGACTAATGTGTACGTATACTGTATAGGGTCCTTGTGTTTTATTGGGGACTTCAACACTCTATTACAATTACACCTCACTTCTGGGCTTACTGCTGTACTCCAGTTCACATATTTATGTTATCTAGTGGGTTATGGAACATATGACTGTATACTGATCCCTGTCACAGGTTCAGTTTGGCTTTACTATGGTGAGGATTTGTTTGCTGATACCTCATTCATCTGTACTTCTGTGATGGCTTGGTGGTCAACTACTGTGACTATAGTGTATTGGGGCCTGGGTTCAAGAGCTGCATGGTTGTTTATTTTGTTGATGGCCAGAACAAGGGCCATTGGATACAGAGTGATTAAGGCACTTTTGGGCAGTTGTAAGTGGGTTTGCACGACGATAAGCACTGCTAACCTGCCGTTACATCTGCTTACAGAGAGTTAGCTTTAAAATTGCTTAACTAGTGTAGGCATTGCTTACCACTGTGCAAACGGGCTTACGCCCGCTTACTATTGCTTAAATATGCTTACTACTGCTTATTTGTGCTTAAACCTGCTTACTAGTGCTTTATTCATTATGACACTGACACCTCACATGTGCATTTACTGCAGTACTCCAGTTCATGAAACTATGTTATTTAGTGGATTATGCAACATAAATATTACTCATAATGTGCTTTGCCATAACAAATGGAATATGCTGCAGTGGGACTCGAACCGGGAATGTCTGTTTGTTAGGCAAATGCTCTGCCCACTACACTACTCCTATGCTGCTTCATTTTCATATATCTTACTTGTTATCCCCTTCAGCCATTTAAACTGTATTAACCGTAGCTAAGCGATGGGCACACTTGCTAACCTATGGTTAGCTTTAATCGGATTTTAAAAAAAAATTAAGGGTTTCTTCATTTTATTTATGTATACTGTTGCTGTTGTACACAAGGGGGACTGTTGTTGGGGATATGCAGTCACCTGTGAGCAGTCTCGCTCATTTCATACCCCTTTCTGCTGTTCTTCATTGCTGGAGCATGTTTATTCTGAGAGCTCTGCTCTCAGACATGCCCCCTGCACTCTTACATGCTCCATGTAAGCCTAGGAGCTCAGGCAGCATGCCTCATTATTATGCATGGCGTGCTGCCATCCTGCTCCTAAATGTCCGCCTCTGTGCAGGACTAAGCTAGTCCTGCATGGAGGAATAGTAAATCCAGAAGAATGTATTTGTCAGCTTCCTTCCTTATTTTAAAACACCATTAAGTAGTATCTCAAACAAAAGGAAATATTTCAGCTACACTTCCCACTCAGTTTATATCAGTATGATAAATGCATTATTACCCAGGATTAGTAACAGATTTGTGCTGATATGATGAAACTCTTAACCCATTACTATGACATAATTGGAGACAGTCATAAAAGATGACTCACTTAAAAAAGCCTATATATCTAAGAACTTGTATTAAAATGTAGCAAAATTCCAAAAGAAAAAAAAAAAACAATCAACTAAAAGCAAATGTGTTTGGTAGACCAGGTTATGAGTAATGTTGATTAAGCACAGCATTTATCTGACTGCAAAACTTTAACTGAAAAACAGTGGCAATCTTAGTTGCCATTGGAGATGTAAATGTAAATGAAAACCAACAACATTCATTCTCTTAATTAAATCTGAGACAGACCAGTATTGTATGTATAGTAAAATACTGCAAAAGACAAATATGAGCCATTCTCCAGGAAGTAAACCTTTCAGTCCACGAACACAAGTAGCTGTACTGTTAAACATTTGTTTGTTCCAGTCAAAAGTATCACAATATGTCTCTGTTGCAGTGTTTTTTACAGAGGACCAGTACTGTATTTCTTCCTTTCCTTTTTTTTGGCAATCCAGAGAGGAAGATGGTGGTCTGACCTGCTGCACTGCTGGCTTATATTAGAAGAGTGTCATAGGATCATAGGTCTTATGAGGCAACTGTGCCATAAAGTCATTTCCGCCTTGCCAGTAGCTACTGTTTGGCTCTACTTCTCTTTTCAAGGAAGCAATGGCACTCATACTAGGGGTGAATTCATGAATACCATCCAGTTATCCAGCTCATCTGATGTTTAAAAGCAAGCTGGACAACTTGATGGATACCACTCAGAAGTCAGTCCCCCCTGTGACTGACAATCATAGAAGGGGTGCCTCTGATGGCCCATTGGGCAAGGACCAGGTAACAACATAACTCTATCAGCTGTGTGAGGAGGCACCCCAATTTGTAAATGCAGGCATCAAGCAGCCAGTCCACCATGGTCCTTACTTCCTGCCAGGTGACCCAAGTGGGCCCCTCTATAATAAGGAGTTTCCACCACCCACAGGAGAAGCAGCACCACAGGCCACTAGAGAGTCATCTATTGGTGACTGTTATCACCCTGCAGAGAGGCAGGACTGGGGAGTCCTGGAGACCCATTTTTTTTTGCAGTAGCCAGAAATAGTTTGGTGGCTGTTACCTCATATCTTTCTGTTCCACAGCAGATTCTGCAGAAAATGAGCATGAATGGAGAAAATCAAAACAGCAAAGCAAAATAATAAACAACAGAGTGGACAAAGGAGAAGGGAAACAAAACAGGACACAAACACATATGGTCAGTAATATATGATACAGTTTATTAGTACAGGACCTGAAGGGTGAAAAACAAATCAACAAGGTACAACACTGGCAATGGAACATTGACTGTACAACAATACAGGTACACCATTGCAGGTATAAGTGGTACAGTTTAGTACAGGGGTGAAGTTACTGGGAAAAAATCTACAAAGCCAATTAAAAGTAACCATTAATATCATGACTCATAATGCCAAGTAGAGAAATGTGTAAACTGAATGAACTAAAATCTGGACTTGCATATATTAAGTCTGAGACTGACATTTCTTGGACTCTTTCCTTTTTTACAAACAAATGACAGTGTTGGAGTTAGTCTATATATCTATTCAGGGGTATGGTGGAGCTATCCCCATATCAGGAGGTAGAGGGATCTTGCCACCCAGTCTGCAAAAAAAAAATGTTAAAGGAGAAGAGCAATGTTGTATGTTCTCTCTTGCATTTTTGGTCTGGTTTTGGGATCTGTTGGGAGTCAGCATTGTGAGTCCCAGCATTTCATTAGGGAGACCCAATGGCTAATATTAAAAAGAAGCTCAAAAACAAAATACAGCTGCTCAGTGTTAGGTATGTAGTTTTATTACATTAATAAAGTAATACTGATAATACTGCCCACTAATCCCTCCACTTGGAGAGTTCATCATACCTCCTCTGACAGACTGTCCATTTTTCCTTTATCTCCTGAGGCATGGAAAATTTGAAATAAAAACTAATAAATACAGAATATCCCTGAGAGCAGAAGGTATTTGCAGATATATATACCAGGCTGCACAGTAATACTTCCAGCAGATTGCTTACAATAATATTCATTCTCTCTCTCTCCACAACTGCTGCTTCTTCTTCTTCCCTCTGGTGGTGAAAGTCGAGGTGGTGTCCCCTGAGGTCACTACACTGATGTCAGTGGCATTACTCACCACCCTGGAAAGCTCTTTAAGGCATCAGCTTTATACAGGGGGCCCTCACAATTCTCCAACAGGAACTCCCTGTATACAGGGGGCCCTTACAGTCCTCCAGCAGGAACTTCCCATATACAGGGGACCCTCACAATCATCCAGCAGGAGCTCCCTGTATACAAGGGGCCCTCACAATCCTCCATCAGGAACTCCCTGCATATAGGGGGCCCTCACAATCCTCCAACAGAAACTTCCTATATACAGGGGGCCCCCTCATCACCCTCCAGCAGGAACTCTCTGTGTACAGGGGGCCCTCACAATCCTCCAACAGGAACTCCCTGTATACAGGAGGACCCACACAATCCTTCAGCAGGAACTCCCTGTATACAGGAGGCCCTCACAATGCTCCAGCAGGAATTCCCTGTGATGCATGTGCAGGAGCTTTAAAAATATCTTGCACTTCCTACTGCACCAGGTAGGGTCCCTGCCAGAGTCTGACCCTACACAGATCATGTTAATCATCAGGTCAAGTCCAGAAGCTAGAATGGCAGCTGGGGTTGGCATAATGGTTAAGGTGTTTACCTCACAGACACAAGATACAGAGTTTGATTATCACCTATGAGAGGAAATAGCCAAGCATAAAATCGCCCTCAAAGACTAGTATTTACCTATGAACCTATGAACATGTTGCAAATACCAAGTGGTGTGTATCAATGGGCAGCACAGTAGTGCTATGCCCCTCAACAACAGCACGATGCATTTGGTCAGCTGCATAACAAAGGCTGATATTAGCATGGATAGGCTTCTCAGGCATGTGTGTGCATACACACACACACACACACACACACACACACACACACACACACACACACACACCCTATGTGACATCAATTCCCATGCACAGTCATGACAGGCAGCTTGGTGATGGAATGACCATGGTCATTAGTGCGATGCAAACTTTACGTAGCATGACCAGGATCCCTGGGCAGATGTACAATACATGACCACAAAGCCATGCAAGATTATGACCAGGACACATAGTGCTAAATAAGTGTAATAGCACATAATTAGTTCAAAAAATAGCACTTAGGAAGCAGTCCAACTCCAATAAAACACTTTAATTCAGCTTCACGAAGTAAAAAGACATCCACATAAACGTTTCACATATAAATGCGTTTTTGTCCTCTCCTGACTTCATCAGATAAAGTGCATGAAATTAAAGCCATGTTTATATTTCCACACAACAAAGAAAAAAGACCAATGAAATCTTGTTCTTCCATTCACCAAACATTATTTAATTCCAAAGTAAAATTCTCTTAGTGCCTCGGCCACAATCAGCCTTTACAGAGTAAAATTCTTTTCTACTAAAAACTCCCTTTTTATATATTGACATCACACCACCTCCTTCAATTAATTAATTACATTCAATTCATTAAAATTAAGCTTAATTCATCTTAAAGTTAAAACGTCATTAAACAAAACTTTGCCAATTACATTCCCTATTCAAACCATTAGGTTGTAAAGTATTATACTTAATAATAAAAATAGATTATTTTTTCCTTAATAAATGTTTCAGCATTTCTGCATTTCCAAACTGCTGTAAAACCTGTTCCAAACTGTTACTTTCAAGCTCTTAACATCCCCCAGATGTACCCTATTAAAATGTTCTGCTGTGGGACTTATAATTTTATTTTTCTTAATATCTCTAATATGTTCCTTTATCCTTTCACCTAAGCTTCTTTTGGTTTCACCTATATAATATTTTTCACACGAACAACCTATAGCATAAATAATTCCTTTACTTGTGCAAGTATAAGTTCCTTTAGTCTCAATTTTTTTTCCTTTTATTTTATCAAAACTTGTTGTAATGTACTGACAAATGGAACACTTTCCACATGGGAAGGTTCCTAATTTTGTCAAACTTTTTATAACTCTTTCCTCTGGTTTAAAATATTTACTGTGAACCAAAAAATCTTTCAGGTTCCGTCCCCTTAGGAATGAAAATCTCAATTCTATTTTAGAAAGTGATGGAACCTCTTTTTTCACTTGTTTCCAATACCCTCTTACTAATTCATTAAACCTATCTGAAAAAGGGGTATATTTAGAAACAAAAAACAAGGAATTATTCATTGATGTTTCTTTTACATTTCTATAATCTCTTATGTTCTTTCCACTCACTTTTAAAGTCCTTGCTCCTGCATTATCATAAATTTTAGCATAACTTTTTAACACTTCATCTGGGCTGTAGCCCCTATTTACAAACAAGGCTGCAACTTTTCTGGCTTCATTTCGTGCTTCATTTCCATCACTGCACAATCTTTTTATTCTTAACAATTCTCCATAAGGAATGGAAGCTAACGTGTGGTTAGGATGACAACTACTGGCATGCAACATCCAATTAACCTGATCAAATTTCCTATGTATTCTAGTTTGAATCTTTGTCCTTGTTCTTCCTTTTAAGGTTATATCTAAGAAGTATACTTCTAAACCTACCTGTACTCCATCAAATTGAATGTCATATTTATTTTCGTTAAGGTATTGTACAAATTCCACTACTTTATTATTTCCCCCTTGACATACAAATACTAAATAATCTATAAATCAAGCACTTAATAACATGTTTTCTGAAAAATGTACTCCTATATATATATATATATATATATATGTACATTCTCCACCAACCCCATAAACAAATTAGCATATACTGGGGCAAAAGCTGCCCCCATTGCTGTACCTTTATTTTGTCTATATAGACTACCGTCAAATTCAAAGATATTGTTCGTTAGACAAAAATGTAGTAGTTCTTTAATATAATGAGTTCTGGGATTGTCCCCTAAAAAATACTGTATTGCTTCTAAACTGTGACAATGTTGTATATTAGTATACAGACTTACTACATCTGCTGTTATAAAATACATGTCCTCTGTCCATATAATTCCTTCTATTTTTTCCAAAAAATCAAAGGAATCTTTTATATACGATGGCAATTTTAGTACTTCCTTTAACAAAAATTCATGTAAGAAACAACTTAGATTTTGTGTAAAATAACCTGTTCCTGACACTATTGGACGTCCTGGAGGTTGTGTTAAACTTTTGTGAATTTTGGGAACACAAAAAAACTTTGCTGCTACATTTTCCTTAGTTGTGAATTTATTTGTCACATCATTAGCTGTGAAATAATGTAATCTAACCCCCTTCTTCAATAATATTTGAAAATCATGTTGTGCTTGAATAAAAGTGATCTCATCCACTTTACTATATATTTTTTCATCATTTAAATGTTGCATGCACATTTCATAATAATAAAAAGAATTCATCACCACCAATTTGCCCCCTTATCTGATGGTTTGAATATTATTCCATCATTTATGCTCATTTATTTTATTTATTTTATTTTATTTATTTATTTCAATTTGTTGACCGGGAGTGTCCGACTGGACGTGGGTCCATTTTCAGCGGAGGCCCGGGGAGAAAAGCTCCACAGTAAAATAAACAGACAGTAGTTACATTGGATTACATAGTGATTAACAATTTAACATAAAAATTACTTACAACATATTTACAGATGAAGAACATAGTACATCAGTAGACAACTAGAATCTTTATCTGTGAAGTACATAACAGGCATTAACAAATGTAACAATGAGAAGTTCCTGCTGTATAATAAGTACTAGGCTTATGAGCATCTGAGCTTGCTATCATCAGGTAGTTAGTGGAAGTGAAAGAAAGGTAGTAGTTGGATGGGGTGGATGATATTAGAGTGGGAGTTGCAAGGGCATAGCCAGCATGTTTTTAGGTGCGCTTTTAATAAAGTTTTGAAGTTGGTGCATGATGGTACGGAGGTAATTGTGGGTGGGAGTGAGTTCCATAATTTGGCTATGGCGCAAGAGAATAGTGCTTCTCCAGTAGAGTTATTGGCTTTAGTGATCTGCAAGTGATTTTTGTTGCTGGATCTTAGTGGTCTGGTGGTGCGATAGGGTTGGAGTAGATTCTGGAGGGATGGGACATTTAGTGGATGGTTTACTAGTTTGTGGGTGAGTGAGAGTTGATACCACTGAAGGAGGTGAGGGAGTTCAAGCCAGCCCAGTTCAGCAAGTGAGAGACAGTGGTGACTACGGTAGGATGCCCCTGTTTTGTTGTAGCAGGTCTCTAGCTTGTTTAGATCACATTGCCTTAGGTTGGTATATACTGGAGAGGCATAAAGTAGGGTGGAGATAAGGTGGGAATTTGCTATTGAAATCTTTGCTGCTTTGGTGAGAAATTGTTTATTTCTGTACAATGCTCCTAGTTTTTTGTGGACTTTTTATGGTCATGGATATGTGAATGTCAAATTTTAGTTTATTGTCTATTTCCACTCCTAGCAATTTGGTGTGATCAGTTGGGTATATAGTGGTGTTGTCTTTTGCTGTGATGTTAAAGTGAGAGTTGTTTTGAGTATGTTTGGTGGGTTGGAAGATGAGTAGTTTAGTTTTGTTTGGGTTGAGTATTAATTGGGCATTGGATAACCATGTTTCAACAGAGGAAAAGGCTTCCTGTGTGAACTTTTGCAGTTTGGGTAGGGACTGGGCTGAGCAGATGATGGTGGAGCCATCTATTGGATGAGTGTGCCATGTTTTGCGGCAGAGGCTAGATTATTGGTGTAAACAGAGAAAAGTAGGGGTCCAAGGATGGATCCTTGGGGAACCCCTATGGAGACAGGTAGTTGGGGAGATATGTCATTCTGCCATACAACGGATTGTTGGCGGTCAGACAGGTAACTCTGAAACCAGTTGGTGACTGATTGTGAGAAGGATAGGTTATTGAGGACAGAGATAAGTTGTTTGTGTGGGACCATGTCAAATGCTTTAGATAGGTCTAGGAAAGTAGCAGAGGAGAGATAGCCATTGTTTTTATGCTGAAGGATAGTGTTTGTAAAGGAGAGTAAGGCAGTGGTGGTGCTATGGTTTGGTCGGAAACCATGCTGAGTACTGGAAAGGAGGTTGTTAGTAAGGAGGTAGTGTGAGACCTGAGAGTGTATGCATCTCTCTAGTATTTTGGAGAGTGGGGAGAGAATAGCTATGGTGGTTAGTTCTGCAGAGGGTCCGCCTTTGTGGAGGGAATTATATGTGAGACTTTCCACAATGTGGGAACGTAACTTTCTGACAGAGATCGGTTAATCAAGATGGATACTGGGTAGGCCAGAGCATCAGCTGCGATTTGTAGGTATTCACTTGGGAGGTTGTCTGCTGCTAATTTGGTGGGTTTAAGTTTAGTTAAGAGTTTTTATGTTGGAGGTAGGTACAGGAGAAAAGAAAAGGCAGTGGGAAGATTACTAGTTGAAGGTGTGGGTTGGAGGGGAGGGGGGTTGTGTTGTTTAGCTAGTGATAGTATGGTTTGGGTGAAGTGTGTGTTGAATGAGGTAGCAATATTTTCTGAGGAGTGAGGGATGTTAGGAGGAGGGGTACTGACTTTACCTGGGTGGAGGATGGAGTTTATGGAGGACCAGAATTGTTTGGGGCTGTGTTGTGAGGAGTCTAGGGCAGACTGGTAGTATTGGAATTTGTCCCGTTTTATTAGCTTTTGACTCTATTACGTAGTTCTAGGAATTTCTGTCTAGCTGCGGGTTTTGGTTTTGCGCCAGTGCTCCCAGGCTTTATCCCGGTTTTCATTTTGACTTAGTGGTTTTCTGTAGCCATGGGGAAGGTTGTGCTTTGGTTCTGGAAAATCTTATGGGGGCATGGTAATTAAGGATGTTCAGGAAGGTAGTATTAAAAGATTCAACTGCGTCATCTAGACTGAGGTACTTTAGAGCATGCCAGTTCCATTGAAATGAATGTGAGTGGGTTAAAGTTTATTTTTTACGTATTTGACGATAGATGACAGGTTTAGCTTGGTACAGGTATTTTTTGAGTAGGAATGTTGGGGAGTGATCACTGAGGCTATCTGATAAGCAGCCTGTTATATATGACTGGGGGTTCTTACTGACTAGTATCCAATCCAGGGTAGAGTGCTTGCTGGAGTTTTATTTATCCTTGTTGGTGACTGGACTAGTTGGGTGAAGCCATGAAGGTGTATATGATGGGTTGGATTGTTGCCAGAACAGGATTGCCAGTCAGTATTGAAATCACCTAAGATGATAGTTTCTTGGGGGAGATGGTGGGTAGACCAGCTGAGGAGGTTTTCTAGTGGAGGGATGTTTTGGCCAGGTGGGAAGTAGCATCCAATTATGTTGATGGTTTTGTTTTGGTTAATTTTGAGGTTGGTATATATTATTTCTTCATTGCCTATTTGTGGAGCTGATGATTTTAAGATCTGGATGTTTAGATGTTGTTTAAATATTATAGCTACACCACCTCCTTTTTTGTTTAGACGGTCTACTCTTAATATGCCGTAACCTGTAGGGAGTATTTGCTCACTGGTAATGTGAGGTTTTAGCCAGGTTTCTGTCAGGACGACTATATCTGGGAGTATAAGTCTATGGTGGCATGGAGTTCATGGACTTTGTTGGATATACTTCTAATATTTAGGCTTAGTAGAAGGAAGTCACTTGGCTTTCTATTGGCTGTAATATGGGAGAAGTTGTGATTTCTAGTCTGATTATGAGGACTGGGGTTGGAGATGGTAGGGCCAGGGTTGGGGTGGATGTCTCCACTTAGGGCTAGTTTTGATATGCATGAGATTATTAGTTTTCTCAGTTTTTGAATGTGTTTGTTTATAAGGGAAATTTTATGATTGTTCTCTGTGGGTAATAGGTATGGTGGGAGGGTTACTATGTTAAGTTGTAGGGATGCTTTACGTTTGAGTAATATAGTTGGTAGAATATGTGGGGTGCATAGGGATGGTTCTTGAGCTGGTGGGAGGGGAGCTGAGTATGGGTGAGAATTGGGTGGTGGTGTGAGTAGTAGTACAGTGGTAGTGGTTGAGTGGGGGAATGATGGAGCTTTGGTAGGATGTAAGATATGCAAGGAGAGTGCATGCAGTGAGCAAAGGAAAGGTATGCTTGTACATGTCAGTTGAGGAGGTGTGATAGTAGAGGGAATGTGGAGGAGGTAGTGTTGGGTTCTGTGGTTGGCTATTGGAAAGATGGGAGGGGTTTGAGTGCAATAAAGGTGGGACCACTGGGGGGAGGAATAGGGGCAGGGTGAGTCCCTGTTAGGTTCTTGTATGAGGGGCTGGAAACAATCACAAAGCAAGACAAGTATGTGTTAAGAACAATCACAATTGACCAAGGACTGCTCTGAAACTGTAAGTCTTGTCTTAATTTCTCAGGTGGAAAACCAGGAAAACCTTGTTTTAACTTCATCCATTCCATTTTAGTCAAATTATATTTTTTCCCCATGCTTTCAAAATCATTAATTTCTTTTTCCAATATTAAATTGAAAGTATTGAAGAAATGCTGTATATGAACATTTTTAAATGGAGGCATGAAAGTACTTTTCACTGATATATTAGTTGTGTCAAATAAACTATATGCATTACTCTCAGTTCCAGAATCACAGGAATAAAAGCTATCATCATTACTTGAATCTGTTTCCATTTCTGGCACTTTTTCGTTTTTACATCCATAATTATAAAAATAATCTTTTAAATACATTTTGCGTACTAATTTAAACATTTCACCTTTCATTTCATACAATCTAGGTAATACTGTCGGTATACATTTTAAACCTTTTTGTAAGACCGACATTTCTATTTCATCAAATACATAATCAGACAAATTCACGTCATACTGTGCTGTATTAATACTATGTACCTGGTTAGTTTGTCCATTTTCCTCGTTTATATCGGCCCTGACCTGGGTCTCTTTAATTGTCCTGTCCTTGCCAGGTACGTTTCCTGGTTCCATTGTTTTGAACATTGGAACCTCGAAATGTTCTCCGAAAGGACTCAACATTACTGGGTCTCGGTAAATCTGGAAATTCTTGATCTACCATTTCTTCTTCCTCCACTGAAGACGCCCTGCTCTCTCCGGATTGAAAACTTCTGTTCTTATATTGCCCGGATGCATTCTTCTCCTTTTGAAAGCTGACGTTCCGTCATTTAAGTTGTTGATTGGATGAAAGCACAAAGGCTTTTTTCCATTCATAATCTTTGATATCCCTTTGAAGTTTGTTTTTCTTACGATTGATTAAGTGCTTTTCATAAGATGAAAGTCGATCATTGATGTTACTTAAAAAAGATTCTAATGCAGAATTTGATGTTATTTTAGTTATTTCTTCACACAATTTCTTAGTTTCCCCTACTAGTTTGTTTCTATTGAAACTATCTCTTTCTATTAATATTGATACCCACTCGGTACTGCAGCGGTGTGCTGCTGCTATCCACCTCTCTTGGAATTTTACCTCTTGTTCTTCCAATAGTTCAAATGGGGTGGAAGGACTTTTTACTGCTTGAAGACCTCGTGGCGTAATTTGTAGCTCCTGATATCTTTGGAGACTATTAATATTATAGAAAATAGTAGTCTCTTTAAAAATCAGTTTTTCTAGTTGAGAACAAAGTTCTTGTGCTGCCGGTAATGAGGAAACTTCTGTTCTCTTACCTACTGTAGCAAAAGGGTTAACAGTTATTCGCTGTCAAGAGTCTTCCCATTTTTTTAAAACGTTTAACGTTGTATTACATTGCAACTCAGGTGTAATACTATTTTGTTGACTTGACACACTTCCTTCATTCTCCCCCATAAGCTGCATGCTCAAATGAGCATTCGTTTGTCCATTCCTCTGAGTAAATTCCATGCCCGTATCTCGAAATATATGGGAAAAGAACACAAGGATTCACTGGTCATAGGTATATCATAAAACCACAAAGACACTTCCTTCTAACCACACAACAAAGAAGAAAGACCAATGAAATCTTGTTCTTCCGTTCACCAAACGTTATTTAATTCCAAAGTAAAATTCTCTTAGCGTTATAAGGTTATAAGGAAGTGTCTTTGTGGTTTTATGCCATTTTTATATTTGCTTAATTAGACCATCAACCAATAGCATTTTCCATTCAATAAAAATATTCATTTACTATATAACATTTACTATCTTATAAATTTAAATACTAAAACATAGTCTCTTCGACATATACATTTACATTAATTACACAAATAAATATTTAATAAAAAATTCATTTATCCTTCTTGTTTTAAAATTCTTATAAAACACATAATAAAATAATAAAATACATATATAATTTACAAAAAACAGTAACAACGAGGTCACCAGGCACAACTCTGTTGTGCCTGGTTACCTCATTGCTACTGTTTTTTGTGGATTATTGACTTTTTACTTTTGGCCACGAGGTATTTGTCCCTTGGTGTGTGATTTGTTTTGTTTACATATATAATTTAATTGTATTAAACTGGCAACAAAATATTTAAAATAATTAAATTTATAAGATAGTAAATGTTATATAGTAAATTAATGGTTTTATTGAATTGAAAATGCTATTGGTTGATGGTCTAATTAAACAAATATAAAAATGGCTTTGATTTAAAGCACTTTATCTGATGAAGTCAGGAGAGGACGAAAACGCATTTATATGTGAAATGTTTATGCGGATGTCTTTTTACTTCGTGAAGCTGAATTAAAGTGTTTTATTGGAGTTGGACTGCTTCCTAAGTGCTATTTTTTGAAGTATTGGTGAATTTGGGCACTTATCCATTTTTTGAACAGTGTAATATCACATCATATTATTGATTCATTTCAGTGATGACCGTACTGCCATCTCACTCAACAAGCTTTATTTTATGTTGATAAAAACTGTGGTCACCATTTTGCAGGAGATCACATTACAGCAATCAACATGGAGAAACTAAAGAAACTGGATATCAAAATGCACCTTCATACAGAGGATAACTGACAATGCACGTCAGGACTGCATTCACTACTAAGGGAGGCATGGCAGCCACAGAAAGTGTTATACAACTGTACAAGGTATGTGGTAGCACTGCACATTCCCTGACATGAGGCTAACAGACTTGGGGGCTTAACCTTCCAGAGTACAGAGAATAGGCAGGACAGAATTCATTCCTGTTGGTGTTTCAACCAGCCAAGGCACAAAGAATATAGAGGACAGGTTGCAGTCTTTTGGGGGGGGGTAATCCAAACAAGGCCCATGAAACATGCAGGTTCTGTCACAGTTTTGCTTTGTATGTGTCTACACACCTTGCCATATACACACAAACAGCATGATGGGCTATAGGTGATAGTAAGCCTCCAGTATCACAGGTTCAGGTACAGGAGGCAGCATATATTACTCATATGCCTACAGATGCAATGTTATGGTATAGTGTCAGAACAGTTATCCTACAGCAGCACAGAGGGTTATGACCACCACAAGGCTGCTGAGCACAGTATGGAGGCAGGTGTTGGCTGGCCTTGATTGTAATGCATACCTATGCATGTACTCAAAGTTGTGCTTATTCCATCCTAGGACCAAAAAGAAAACAAAAATGGCTGGAGAAGTAAGCTCTCTATATGGGAGAAAGAGGTGATACTACTGGCCCTACACACACACACACACACACACACACACACACACACACACACACACACACATATACACATACACACACACACACACACACATACACACACTTATATACACATAAAGTAGACACACACACACATACATGGCTGGCATATCTTTGACAAGGATAAAGCAGACAAAGCCTTCTGGGAACCAGATGTAGCAGGAATATCATTGCAGTAGGTGGCCCTAATAGGACACCATGACAGGTTACCATAAGACCACTAATATGTTACTGCATGCCAGTATCAAGCCACAACAAATTGCCAAGTATAGGATATTCACTGGACTGGACCCACAATACTGAGGCATTTCAGAGAGATGGAAACATTCCTGATTTCCCTCATTGGGGGAAATGACAAATTCTTCAAACCTGTGATGGACAGGTAGCAGAAGCTGGGCTGGTGGTAACTCCCTCATTGTCATTAGAGGATGCCCCAGGTGAGTAGTGCATGTGTCACTTCTGCAGGGTTTTAACTAGCACCTTCACAGACCCTACTCCGGCATACATATCTTCATTCCCTGACATGAGGCTAACAGACTTGGGGACTTAACCTGCCAGAGTATAGAGAATAGGCAGGACAGAATGCAGTCCTGCTGTTGGTTCAAGGGACTAGGGGATGCTTCAAGGAAATATTCCAAGTACCATTTGTGTAGGGCATTCAGTTGCACCTCTACATGGTTTACTCAGGCAAACACATCTGCATTTATATCAACATCAAGTCTACAATAGAGACAGCCGGCAACACAAAGTAGATATGTGCTCATATGCTATGTTTAGTATTAGCATGTAGGAGTCTGTGCTCTGGATGATGGTGAGACTCACAAATATGTACCAGCATTGCCAGAATTATGTTATCTGTATGCATTCATAGGTTCCATGGAATACACAATGGCTCACCACATGTCCAATGTCAGCAGGTCCTTAGGGGCTGACAGTGATGTCACCATGCACAAGAACATTATTATGGCACAGTAGCACTATGAGCAATGCTAACTTTGGGAGAGGGAGCACTCTCCTATTGCCCACTGCTGAAGGGACTGCAGAGGACCAGGATGAACCTCTGGCAGCACATGTGTTTAGTGAAAGTCATCCTTTCCATGTCACACCCACCTCAATACACAGTAAGTACCACCACAGACAGCATCAGTGGCCTGCATTGACTCCAAGGTGAACACACATATATACACACACACACACACACACACACACACACACACACACACACACACACACACACACACACACACACACACACACATATCACAGGGTTGAAGCATATACATGGTCATCATCACCATGAACTCCAAACTTTCCCCTGAATTTGACATCACCCTTAGCATAAATCAGCAGATGTGCAGGTCTGTGATACAAGCACAGGCAACCACTAATGAGACCAGTTCAGAAATGCTGAGTGTTCTCTGTGGCGTTCATGAAGACCTGGAATAATTGCAGGGACTGTGGGACATTCATAAGTACCTGTAAAGTGACATGGCATATAAGAACTTGGATAAGGCATGCCTGATGAGGCAGTGTTAGACCACCTGGTATCCATTAGTGCATTCATATGTCTGTTTTTTGCTGTTTTACTAGCATTGATGATTATTTCATGTTTAATTCCACTGATTTTCTTCTGAGTATTTTGAACGTTTGATACTTTGTAACCCTAGTATTGAATCAAATGCTTCAGAGAAGTCCCTGGTTGTTTAGTGGTTAGGATTCGGTGCTCTCATCTCTGCAGGCCAAATTCAGTTCCCAGTCAGGGAAGCATTGCTGCATTTCACAGTGATAAGGTACAGGGTTTGATTCTGACTTCTGGTTATTTACCAAGCTTGTAATAGTTTACAGACTGGTAGCCAAGTATTCACCTATAAACCTAACATCTGTGGTCAGGTAAGTATATGTGTTGGTTTTAATATCATAAGAAATACATCAGGGAGATGACAAACTTTAAAAATTCTTCATGGAATCTACATGCCATCCAGATAACTAGTATAAGAAAACATATTTGGCACTTCCTATACAGCAAGAATACTTGCAAAAAAACCCTCAGATGTGTGTTTTTCAATCTCATAGAAATAATTGCATACCTTATATCTTCCTTCAATAGTTCTGACAAACAGCTATAAAGTGTAAGTTTCTTACAAATTATTTAAGTATAGAGTGACCATCAAAGTAAGTTCATTCTAATACAGTATAAGTGCAAATTCCTTCAATAACCCTTAATCATAGTATTGCAATGTGACTTTTGTCATGATAAAAACAATATTATTCTTCAACTGTCCAAAGGCATTAGCTATTTTGGAATTATTCTAAGTGGAAATAGAAATATAAAGTTGGGTTCAGTAACTTAGTTCCATTCCATTGTATTAAAATAAAGACTGGAATCTGCTGAAAGCTCTTTATTTTATGACTTATGTGACATCTGTGTACTGGCCTAGTAATTAAGGAGCCTCAACCCTCACCACTAGCACCAGTGAGCAGAGTGTACATTGGGGGGATAACATGTACACACACAGTAAAGTACAATTTCCCTTAAGAGCACACAGTGATCACAGTCAGTCTGGGGCTGGTTTCTCCCTTTCTCTCCAGATCCCCAATAAGACTCCCCAATGGCACAGCTATAGGGTTGAGATCTCAGCCTAGTGGTCAAGCAAAAACCTCCAGCACCCTCTCTGTCCAACCAGTGCTTCATGTCCTTGCCCAAGTAGCTGAAACACATACCCTTTAAGATTTGATTTAGATACAGACACTCCTGGGGAAGCCTGGCACAGGTTCTCCAGCTATGCCCCCTTTGTGCCCAGACTATAAGGTAGTACCAACTGCCACCAACCACTACTATCAGCTACTATAAGGCCCTTCCCAAAGGGTGACCAATTTCACTGTGTAATATTACTGTTATCCAAATAGTAAGTGTGAAGAACAGCAAGACTATTGGAGTGGCTTGGACAGTATCACCAAATACATGCTGATACTCTAGAGCTTAAATTATCTCTACACAAAACAGCAACAGTTGAAATGTTTAGAAATATTTAATAATAAATAATAAAAACACAAGACGAATCTCATTAATTCAACACAGTGCTAATGAAGAGTTCAGAAATCACAGGAAACTTTAAAACAATATTGTAGGATAGTCTGACATAAATATAGAAAACAGCTAAACTAATTTGGCTAAATTCCTGTCTAACTCTAAGAGAAATCACTGTTCTAAATACTACTTACATACAGAGCAAGCAAGTGCTGGTGAGTGGATGTTCTTACTAGATCCCATACAAGATACAAAAATGCTCAATCTTTCTCTCTGAGAAAGTCTTAAATTGATAATACACAGTACTGCTGACTCATTTCATATTACATCATTCTTATCACTTCTCCTTTAGTTCCCAGGCTAACAGAAGCTCAGTGTTATATGCAAGAGTGCATTTGTTTCTAGTTAGTCTGCTTGGACTTAACTGAAAAACTACAAGTACTTTATTTAGAAATGGTTGTGGACTTGTACTGTGTATGAATATAGTAGAAAGTTATTTACTGCATTCTAGTATAATTGCATTTCTATATTTTGGTACTCACTTTCTGACTGTTCTTTCTCTCTGTAACTACCTACCTAACCTGTTCCTACCCCCCTGCTGTCTGCCCTCTCACTAGACTGTTAGCTGACTTCTGCTCTGGCTACCAACCCCCCCAACATACCCTTCCTGCCTGCTACTAACAATCTGGAATGTTTTATGCCTTGTAAGCCTGTTGTCTCCTAATAACTTTTTCTTTTTCACCCTTACAGCTGTTTAAACGTCTTGTGCTGCAATTCCAGTGAAAATATTACAAAGGCTTCTCTGCAAGCATGGCTTTTCTTCAAATTAAAAGCAATGTATGTCTTAACTTTCAACATAAAGACTTAATGTTAATGCCTTTATATACTGAGTTTTTTTTTTGTTTAAATTATGCACACTTGAAGAGGCCTGTCTAGCTAGCCCAGTTTTCCTAACTCCAATCCTGTAAGACCCCATTTCAGACTCTAGTTAATGACACACTGTTGGGTTCTGTACCTCTCTCTGAGTAGCAAGGCAACATTTTAAATTTTTATCTATGGCTTTTACATCCAACTGTGCTTTTTTCCCCAGTTTCATCTGTGACCAGTCAATATTAGACTACTGTTGTATGGCAATAGCTATCCACTTCTAAACTAAACTGCACTACCCAAGAATTAGTAACACCAGAAATAATTAACCTGTGCAGGTTTAGTTCCCCCCTTGAACTGTACTGCCATTTACTTAACTGCAGTTCATCTGTTCTCTTGGTACTCTCTCTCCATATCACTTACCTACAATTTGATTCAATTGATTGTTTGTTTTTGTTTGAATTGCCCATCTTCCAGAACCTGGTTGAGAGACCTGTCAATCACTCCCACAGGACTCCTGCAATTAGTCCCTACCCTCCTCCCCCACTAGGAATGCATAGGACAGAAGTTATATAAAGGCCTGTATTCTCTGTTATCTGATTGTTTTCCAGCCAACTACCCCTCCTAAGAGCAGCTAAAAGGTCTCTGCCCACTTCGCTCCCCACCTTGTCCCCAATTTCCACCCCCCCACCCACCGGTGGTCCTACCTTTATTAGAACAAACCCCCTCCCATCATTTTTACTACCAACCACCACACTACTCCCAACTCTAAATCCACCATCTTCCTACTACTACCCCTCCTCTTCTGCTAACATGAATAAGCATACCATACTTATACTCTTTGCATACCCTCTCCTTGCATATCTTACACCTTACCAAAACTCCATTATACCCCCACTCGACCACTTCCACTGTACAACTATTCACTCCATCACTCATGACTCACCCTCACTCTGCTCCTCTCCCACCAACTCAAGAACCATCCTTATGCATCCCCCACATATTCTATAAACTAAAATACTAAAACTAAATGCATTCCTACAAGTTAACAAAATAACCCTCCCACCACATATATTACCGACTGCACCCAATCATAAAGTTTCCCTAAAATGCAAACTCTTTCACAAACTGATAAAACTAATAACCTCATGCATATCAAAACTTGCCCTCAGTGGAGACATCCACCCCAACCCTGGCCCCTCTATCTCCAACCCCACTTCTAATAATCAGACTAACAACCACATCTCCCAAATCCCAGCCAGTAGAAAACCAAATGACCTTCTTCTACTAAGCCTAAATATCAGAAGTATAGCCAACAAAGTCCGTGAACTCCATGCCACCATAGACTTATACTCCCCAGATATAATCATCCTGACAGAAACCTGGCTAAAACCTCACATTACCAGTGAGCAAATCCACCCTAATGGTTACAACATACTAAGACTAGACCGACTGAACAAGAAAGGAGGTGGTATAGCTATAATATTTAAACAGCATCTAAACATCCAGATTCTAAACTCATCAGCTCCCCAAATTGCCAGTGAAGAAATAATATATACCAACCTGAAAATAAACCAAAATAAAACCATCAACATAATAAGATGCTACTTCCCACCTGGTCACAATATCCCTCCATTAGAAAACCTCCTCAGCTGGACTACCCAACATCTCCCTCAAGAGGCCATAATTTTAGGTGACTTTAATATTGATTGGCAATCCTGTTGCGGCAACCATCCATCCCAGCATCTAAACTTTTATGGCTTCACCCAACTAGTCCAGTCACCAACCAGAATAAATAAAAACTCCAACAAGCACACTAACATGGATTGGATACTAGTCAGCAAGATTCCCCAGTCATATATAGCAGGCTGCCTATCAGATAGTCTCAGTGATCATTCCCCAACATTCCTATTCAAAAAACACCTATACCAAGTTAAACCTGTCATCTACCTTCAAATACGTAAAAAACTACACATTAATCCAATTACATTCATCTCATCCCTCAAAGAATGTAACTGGCACCCTCTAAATTACCTCAGCCTAGATGACGCAGTCCAATTTTTCAATACTACCTTCCTAAACATCCTAAATAACCATGCCCCCATAAGACTTACCAGAACCAAAGGCCATCCCTCCCCATGGCTACAGAAACCCACTAGGTCAGAAATGAAAAACCGAGATAAAGCCTGGGAACACTGATGCAAAACCAAAACCCACTCAGCTAGACAGAAATTCCTAGAACTATGCAACAGAGTCAAAAAGCTATTAAAGGAGGACAAAATCCAGTACTACCAGTCTGCCCTCAACTCCTCCCAACACAACTCCAAACAGTTCTGGACCTCCATAAACTCCATCCTCCACCCAGGTAAAATCAATACCCCTACACCTAACATTCCTCACTCCTCAGAAAATATTGCTACCTCATTCAGCACACACTTCACACAAACCGTACTATCACTAGCTAGACAATACAACCCCCCTCCCCTACACCCCACACCTTTATCCAGTAATCCCCCCACACTCTTCTTATTTTCTCCCATTCCTACCTCCAACATAAGAAAACTCCGAACTAAACTTAAACCCACAAAATTAGCAGTAGACAACCTCCCAAGTGAATTCCTACAAATTGCAGCTGACACCCTAGCCTACCCATTATCCATCTTGATTAACCAATCTCTGTCAAAATGCAACGCCCCTACACTATGGAAAATATCACACACCATTCCCCTTCACAAAGGTGGCCCCTCCACAGAACTAACCAACTACCGCCCCATATCGATTCGATCTCCACTCTCCAAAATACTAGAGAGATGCATTCACTCTCAAATCTCAGACTACCTCCTTACTAACAACCTCCTTTCTAATACTCAACATGGTTTCCGACTAAACCATAACACCACCACTGCCTTACTCTCTTTTACTAACACTATCCTTCACCATAAAAACAATGACCATCTCTCCTCTGCTACTTTCCTAGACCTATCTGAAGCATTTGACATGGTCCCACACAAACAACTCCTCTCTGTACTCAATAACCTATCCTTTTCTCAATCAATCACCAACTGGTTCCAAAGTTACCTGTCTGACCGCCAGCAATCTATTGTATGGCAAAATGACATATCTCCCCAACTACCTGTCTCTATTGGTGTTCCCCAAGAATCCATCCTTGGACCCCTACTCTTCTCTATTTTCACAAATAATCTAGCCTCTGCCACCAAACATGGCACACTCATACAATATGCAGATGACTCAACCATCATCTGGTCAGCCCAGTCCCTACCTGAACTGCAAAAGGTCAAACAGGATGCCTTTTCCTCTGTTGAAACTTGGCTATCCAATGCCTAGCTAATACTCAACCGAAACAAACTAAACTCCTCATCTTCAAACCCACCAAACAGACTCAAAACAACTCTGACTTTAACATCACAGCAAAAGACAGCACCACTATCCACCCAACAGATCACACCAAATTGCTAGGAGTCGAAATAGACAGCAATCTCAAATTTGACATTCACATATCCATGACCATAAACAAAGTCCACCAAAACCTAGGAGCCTTATACAGAAATAAGCAACTCCTCACCAAAGCAGCTAGGATTTCAGTAGCATATTCTCACATTATCTCCACCCTACTTTATGCATCTCCAATATATACCAACCTAAGGCAATGCGATATAAATAAACTTGAGACCTGCTGCAACAAAATCACCAAATTCGCCACCGGGGCATCCTACCACAGTCACCACTGTCTCTCACTTATTGAACTAGGCTGGCTAGAACTCCCTCACCTCCTTCAATGGTATCAACTTGCACTCGCCCACAAACTGGTTTAACCATCCTCTAAAGGTCCCATCTCTCCAGTATCTACTCCAACCCTATCTCACCACCAGACCACTACAATCCAGGAACAAAAATCAATTACAGGTTACTAGAGCCAATAACACTGCTGGAGAAGCACTATTTTCCAGCGCTATAGCCAAAGTATGGAACACCCTCCCCCTACAATAACCTCTCTACCATCATGCACCCACTTCAAAGCTTTACTTAAAGTGCACCTAAAAACATGCTGGCTATGCCCTTGTAACTCTCACCTCTAACATCTCCCACTCCATCTACCCTCTACCTCTCTTCCACCCCACAAACTACCTTTGATTATAGCAAGCTCTGATACTTCCATGCCTATCTACTTATTATATGGCAGTAACTTTTTATTGTAAAAATTGTTAATATCTGCTATGACTTTGTGGATAGAACAGATGCTAGTTATCTACTGAATGTACTATGTTCTTCATCTGTAACTATGTTTGTATTATTTTAATTGCTATGTCTGTAATATTCTTATTTGTGGAGATTTTCTCCCCGGGCCTCTGCTGAAAATGGACCTGTGTTCAGTCTGACATCCCCAGTCAACAAATGTAAATAAATAAATAATTTGCATTTCTTAGTAAAATCTAGTAATTATCTCTCCCAGGGATTCAATAAAGCTTACATGGAGTGTAAGAATAGAACAGCCACTGCTACGTGGAATATGGCTGCAGAGTGATCCAGTAAACAAGCCTGGGGACGTGTACAAGCCTGGCAGCAATATTCCCGCACGGATACAACTGAATAATGCTAATTACCTCATTTGCGGGTCTTAAACAAAAAAAAAAACTGAAATAGCAGAACTGTTTACATTTGGGCAGCAGGTTTGCATGGCACGCCTCGGGGCTTAAAAGGGGCAGAAATGGGAAGGGGGAAAAAAGGGAAATACCAGAATACAGGCACTCAATTACAAATAATATAGCTGGAAGGTGGAATGTATCATAGTCAGCCAATCACACAGGCAGAATCTGCAGCACAACAGTATAAACTATGCAAACATCTTTCAGTCTGTTTTTTTCCCACAAACTCTGCACAATAGGTGTACACACTCGGGGAAATTTTAACTGACAAAACTAACAAATGTTGGTGGCTGCTCTATTCTTACACTCCGTGTAAGCTTTATTCAGTAAGGAAACCTCCTTAAAAAACTTCTCCAAAGCCAACTTCATGCTACTGAAGTCAGAAGTGACAAACTTCACAACACCCATGCAGATGGGATCTGGAAGTTCGACTGCAGAATCCTACACTAAGGCACTGTATGAGCACATCCACTCGTGCATGAATCGTGCCATCCCAAATAGAACCAAGATGATCTTCTCCAAAAAAAGGAAGCCAATCTGGTGGTCCCTTGCTATAAACAAACTATACAACAGAAGGAAGAAACTGTTGCAGAAAAGAGGAAAATCCCAGGATGCAAAAAACTCCCTCACCAGCCTCAGTAAGAAACTGAGATCCCTCATAAAATCCTCAAAAGCTAGTTACGAAAATAAAATTGCCAAAGATTCCAAAGACAACTACAAGGCATTGTATAGTTATGTCAAGAATCTAAATGGCAATGCTCAGATCTGCTCTGAGCTACAACAGAATGGCATTAAATATACTGATCCCAAGGATATTGCCAATATCCTGGCAGATCAATTTAGTGCCAACTTCACCCCCCTCTCACCCCCTAAAGGGCCCATCTCAATACCAAAAGATTGCCATATTCCGATAACCACAGCCACACAGGTAGAAATAGCACTCTCCAAAGCTAAGAATACAGCATCCATGGGACCAGATGACATCCCAGGCTGTGTACTACATGAACTACAAAATGAACTTGCACCCCACCTAAGTGTCCTGTTTAATCATAGCCTCACCTCAGGCTTCGTGCCCACTGAGTGGCGCACAGCTACAGTTATCCCGCTCCACAAGGGAGGATCCGCCTTGGATCCCGGGAACTACCATCCCATCAGTCTGACAAGCCTGATCTGCAAGGGCATGGAACGCATTATCATGGAACTTATAAACAAAGACATTGGCAACCTTCAAACACTGGACCCCACCCAGTTTGGGTTTGTGAAGGGCCGATCTTGTCTCCTGAATCTGATTGACTTCTTTGAATCAGTCTCCAGAGCTTTGGACGAGGGAAAGGCGGTCCACAGAGCCTATCTGGACCTCGCCAAGGCCTTCAACACCATCCCCCACTCTGGAATCATAGATAAACTTACTAAGCTGGGCATAAATCCCTACGTCACTCGATGGGTTGCCAACTGGCTTACTGACAGAACCCAGACTGTAAAAGTAGCAGACTCCAAATCCAGCTCCAGACAAGTGACAAGTGGAGTACCTCAGGGTTCAGTCCTGGGACCACTCTTGTTTGGCATCTACTTCTCTGTAGTACAAGCCAACACTAAAGGACTCTGGCTAACAAAGTTTGCAGATGACTGCAAACTGGGAGCCATTATACAATCCCCAAATGATGTGGATATTCTACAAAAGGGCCTTACAGAAACAGATGCCTGGTGCCAAAGCCATGGGCTCAAGCTTAATGCCAAGAAATGTATAGTTATCCCCTTTGGAAAAAAACATGTACCCATGAACTACCACATAGGAGGCAGGACACTAAACATTGAAAGTGTGATGAGAGACTTAGGAACACAAGTCAACAGTGGTCTCACTTTCGATAACCACATTGCCACAACTGTCAGGAAATCCTTCTATGTGGCACACCTCATCACTAAGGGCTTTTCATCCAGAAAAAAAGAGGTCATTGTCCCACTGTACTCATCCATCATTAGACCCATTATAGAGTATAATGCCCCATTTGATATGTACCTCACAAGACATCTGCAACAGCTGGAAAGGCCACAGAAATACCTCACTAAAAGAATCACAGGCCTAAAGCAGATGCCATATGCTGACCGTCTAAAAAAACTCCAGCTATACTCTGTGGCATATCGTCTACTCAGAGGCGATCTCTGCTTAACATACAAGGCCATGTCAAACCCTGAGCTGTTAGACATGCTCCACTTAAAGAAATCCCAATCCCTCAGAGCCACACGCTCCAGGGATCTAAACCTTGTCATCACAATGAACAACACATGCTGGAGGGATAGGTTCCTGACCCAGAGACTCCCCATACTCTGGAATAGACTGCCCATACATGTCAAGCAGAGTGCCTCATTGGCCCTCTTCAAAAGGAATCTTGATGACTGGATGGGAGATAGGAAATTCACCCCGGGGATCATGTCAGTCACACTGCTAGACAGGGGCCCAGAGAAGTAAATATTGTGGGAAGAAATTTCCAGGGAATTGTTATGGCTAGGCTTGCATAGGCCTTAGGGCCAATAGCCTAGTACCAACCTATGAACCTATGAACCTATGCTGTCACCTTGATACATCAGTGATACATCAATATGTGCTAGAGGCTGAGGACAGTGATGAGGATAATGCTGACATCTGTCGCAAACTGAGGAGGAGGAGAATAGTGTTCAAACCCCGGGTAACCTACCAAGGGCTACATGGTCTGGTGACAGTAGAGCACTACAGGGTGGACAGAGACTTGCTTCAGCAACTCATTGAGCTGTGCCAGCCTCACCTCAGACCCAGAGCCAACAGAGGGGAACCCATCCCAGTGGATATCAAGGTATCTGTAACCTTAAGAATACTAGCTACAGGTACTTTCCAAAGATCTACTGGGGATATCATGGGGGTCTCACAGGCATCTCTGTCCAGGATACTCCACCAGTTCATGGATGCCATGCTACCACATGCCGGTGAGCACATTTACTTCCCCAGCACCAGTGAGGAGAGGACCAGCAATATGTGTCTCGTCCACCATATAGCAGAGTACCTGGAGGTACTGGGTGCCATAGATTGCATGCACATGCACATCCACATCAAAGCACCACCCGGTGACCAGGGTAGGGTCATGTAAACCACAAGGGCTTTCATTCCATCAACTGCCAGGTCATGTGCAATGCCCAGGGCATTATCATGAATGTGTGTGCTGGAAGCTATCACAACTCCCACAGCTGACATTCCTCACAGCTGTACCAGGGATTTGGCAGGGGAGACATCCCGTAAGGCCATCTAGTGGGGGATGCTGGCTATGCATGGAGCTGTGGATGATGACACCCATCAGAAATGCACACACACCCACTCAAGAATGCTATAATGAGGCACATGCACAAACCAGGATCTTTATAGAGCATGTGTTTGGGATGCTCAAGTCACGGTTCTGCTGCCTTGACATATCTGGTGGAGCCCTGCAGTACTGTCCAGCTACATAGGCACACGTTCATAGTATGTGCCATGCTGCACAATATGATCCTGTGGAAACAGCTGCAGCAGGAACAGCACGGGGAAGGGCCACACAGCCCCCCCAACATTGCCAAGGTCCCCACAGGCACAGAGAGACTAGGAGGAGGAAGCCCCTGACCTGTTCCTGTAGGCAGATGGAGGAGTGCCCAGTATGCCCAGTCCTTGGCAAAGAGGCAATGCATAGCATACACACTGACACTGTAGGGACCCAGAGACTGACACTTCTCTCTGACTTGCATACACAGTAAAATGGATGCCACACACATCACACTACCTGTAGCTTACCATGTATAGGCAGTGTACTGCATGCATCTGACAGAGTCAGCCCTCCCCCACCATCCCCACAACTGCTGCAGGCACAAGGTAAGTCAGTCTTTTAAACAATAAATTAATAGAATAGTATGTTCTGGTAGCATATCTATGGTATCACTCCATGCATGCAAGGGAATGGGGGGCCTACTGGGGTAGCAGCAGACAACTGACAGCTATGTGGGACACCAGGAAATGTGTGCCCAATACTGGCTTCCTCACACTATACAGTATTATTTCAGGTGACAAATCCCACTGCAGTATATGCAGGGGGAAAACTAAGGGGGGTCATAGGTCACATGCATGGATGTCAATGTGGGGATCCCATACTCACTCTTCAGACTCACCCAGCAAGTCAGATGGAGAGAACCATAAAGGAATGCAAAGCCCCAAAAATTATGATAATGATGGAATACCCCTACAGACTTACACAGTGATATCACAGCAGGCCTTTCAGTTTCAGTAAGGCTCTGAAGGGTAAGAAGTCTGAAATTCAATTGTATGCCATTACAATCTAACCTGTGGTCTCTAGTGATATGCCTGTATTTTCCGAGACAGGGCACAATACTATGCCAAATAAAACCAAAATGTAAAGCTAATATCAGCACAGTATGTGCAAATGTGTACCGTTGACAGGTGTGCCCCCCACACCCATATTCCCATAGAAATGCAGCAACATGTAAGTTTGTAGGGAAATATTAGCAGAGCACACATTGCCAGGGCTGTCCCAATCAACATGATAGCTTGTTGCATGTCCACAATATGCAGAGGTCAATGATCTATGCATTTGGGTGGGAAATACTGTCAAGATGTGGCCAGCACTTACTCCTGGTTGTTGTGTCTTAGTGGTCTAGGTACTGTACTATGGTAGATAGAGCCATGTTCCAAGAATCACAGTGCCAACTATTTCGCATGTCAGCTACACCTATGGTGGGAGTTGTACAAATTGTCCAGATGTCAATATCCATTACTGCCGGTAAGCTGGACAGGTCATGGACAGGGGGCCACACATATGAACAATACACAGGTTAGAGTATCCTACACAGTGCCTACTATACTTCCCAACTGTAGAAACCTTTTGCAGAATGTACAGAGGTTTGCATCATATTTGTAGTGTCTTTATCATGAAATAGTGATTGTGTGGCAAATCATTGGCAAACCACGAAAGTCTAAAGTCAGAAAATAATGATGGATTGTAGTGTCTCAGACTTCATACCGTATAGAAAATGCATGCTAATGCAAAATCTGTTATTGTATCACTCTTCTAGGTTTGTAAGGCCAATAGTTAAAATGGTCCCTATACTTAGGCCTTTGTCACTCAATTACTTATGGCTTTGTCCAGATGTCTGGCTGTCATACATAGAGAGG
The DNA here is from genome assembly GCF_019279795.1 of Protopterus annectens. Classification (NCBI taxonomy): domain Eukaryota; kingdom Metazoa; phylum Chordata; order Ceratodontiformes; family Protopteridae; genus Protopterus; species Protopterus annectens. Next base: position 1,020,542,874 of record NC_056729.1, read on the forward strand.
TATGGTGCCTAGTAGCACAGCAGGTACCTGAAGGTCAGTGCACAGGCAGGTCACAAAAGGCTGCCACCTTACTATGACAGCACTGAAAACATGTCACTGGCCAACAGCCATACCCCTGGAATGACAGGTTGTCACAGAAGGAGCACAAGTATGCCTTGTATATCTGTTCTGCTTGTCCTAATATTGCATTTGCCTGCAAAGTATTTGCAAAGTATTTGCAAAACAAGAAAATGTCATGTCAAAATATCAATGGCAGACAGTGGAGGAGTAGATGTCACACCCATAACAGAAAGCAAGCAAGTAACAAGCAGGTCCCCCAACTGTCTATGTATGGCAGAATAGCATCAGTACCCTGTCCTCATGTGTGGGACTTCATCTGACTGTCATATGTGGGCCTGTCCAGATGTCAGAGTCAGTGACAGTTTGACAGCTAGGCAACATGTACCCGCATAATACCATAGTAACACAAACTGTCTGAAGACCCCAGCAAATGTAGTGGTGCAATGATGGACAACCTGCCAAATAGGTATGCTCAGAGGTGTGTAGTCTATAACCTTATGTGTGATGTTACAGCATTTACCATGCTCACACCAGAATTACAAATACATAATATCAGCCACTGTAGGCAAAGCCTGTGACTGGACTACAGAAGGATAAAGAGACACACAGAAGGGGAGGGGAACCACTGGCCAGACAAATGGACAAATGGAGAATGTGCACACCAGAGCACATTTTGCAGTAACAGGTGCCCTGCAGTGCATGGAGTCAGTAAGCATCATCTGCAAATACACAACACACACCCACATAAGAGGAAGTCCACAACAAATCAAACCCTAAGTAAAGGACACCTCAGGGCCAAAACATATGAGAACTTCCCAAACCTACATACCACAGACCACACATAGTCCACACACCAGGGTCCTTACCATACACACAACATATTACTCATAGAAGACTACACTGTGAGACACACAGATGTGCCACACATCAGACAGGATAAGGAGAAAGTCATGATTACTTGTTTGGCAGGTGCCATAATCTGCAATATCACACATGCACTCAAGTGACCCAACAACAGGTACAGGTATCACACTGGTCCATGGCAGTGTGAATGACATCAAAAGTACCTCATGGACTATAGAAAGACATATATGATGCAGAGTGCTGAATATGTGTCCCATGCAGGTATGTCACTAGCTGTAAGCAGGATCCTGCTGCTGCCCAGCGTGATGGATCAATACAAACAGAAAGTGATTGTCAGTAACACCCAACTCACTTACCATTGTCATCCCTGGGGGATCCACTGCCTGGCAGCCCGGGAACATATGAGTGACAGAACCCACTGCCTTGCTGCAGATGGCGTGCATCAGTCTCACATGGCCTACAGGCCTCTGGCAAAGGCCCATGCCTCACCAATAGTTCCATTGTAAGGAATGTTATGGGATCCATACTACCAATATAACACAGTCAACAAAATGCAAATGAAAGGCCATGCCACTAAATGCTAGTAGCATATCTCTCAACCTCGTAGAGAAAGAAGTCTGGACAAAGCCATACATAATGGTGGGATAAAGGCCTAACTATAGGGACACCTTTGAAATAATGCTCTCATGATGTTAGAAAGATGATAGAGTAACAGAGGGAGGGTGTAGTAGCATGGATGTCATGAAGGGTGTGAAGTCTGAAACTCTAATGTTTGGTCATTATTCCCTGACTGCAACTCGGAGTGGTATGCAAAAAAACTTGCTAGAAAACCACAGTGTTAAGGGAAAATGACTAGATATATGAGGCATGAATCTGGATAATCTGTGAGAATCTGTACAGTTGCGAGGTATGGCCACACCAGGATATGACCTTTCAGGTAAGAATACCACACAATCAGGAGAACCCCAGCCAGTATATCACCAAGGTGCTGGACCTTTTACACAGCTTCATCAGTCAATCGGCTGTAGCCACACCTCCCAACTGGCCGGATTGTGCAACAATGTCTAGCCTTTTCCTCATAATATTGGTCTGTGTATCTTGTAATTCTCTGGTAAATAACTGTGATGATCCAATTATATCTATTAGTAGGTAATGACACAATATATTACAGTGTCAAACATTACATAAGTCAGAAAATGTCTGCTAAAACAAACCCTGTAACTCAAGCAACTCATACATTAATAAGTGCAATAGTTACAGTATCCCCCTATGTTTGGGCCATTGTTTCCCCATATTGGCACCCTATCTCCAGATATCTTGCACAAACAGGTTGCAAGGTATGGCTGTAGCACACAACACCCCGGACTGGACTTACAACTATTCCTGGAATGGATTCCCACACTTAGTGTAGAAGGTCATACCAGGCATGCTCCTACACTTAGAAAAATAAAGCCCATGTCTGAAATCATAATGGGCTATCTATATCTGTATTGTGCAGATGCCTTTGCATGCACACAGCTATGTACACCTAACTTTCTCCACACACACCCATCAGACAGGATTATCTACAGCCAGCTGTAGGTGGCCTATATGTGGTCTATCTGCATCTGTTGTGTGTGATAAACACACATATATATGTACAACATATTACAATATGTCAAGCATGCACACATGCACATAGACATGGGGAAGAGAGACACAGACAGTGATAGAGTGAGACACACAGGGAGACACACACAGAGAGTGAGTCATACACAGGGATGCCCTGAATGGCAGAGAGTGATGTCCTGCTGCAAACACTTGCATACCAGTTATAACCACTGCCATGTTCCAGCAGGAAGAAGATGTGATTAATTGTCTGATGTTACTGAGGTGGGGGTTGTAATATCACATCACCTACCTTTGTGTGTGTGTGTGTGTGTGTGTGTGTGTGTGTGTGTGTGTGTGTGTGTGTGTGTGTGTGTGTGTGTGTGTGTGTGTGTGTGTGTGTGTGTGTGTCTGTAGGTCTAAGTATTATGATGCCTTACCCACCCAGCACACTTCCCATTGCCCTACTTTACAATATCTGCTGATGTCATTCACCTTAGAAGTACCTTTGGACTAGCTTCAGCCCTGTAAGTTCTATAGCACATGTGATAACTGCTTAACACTATAATGCAAAAAATTAGATAGATAGGGGTACTAATCACAGTCTTGGCATATGTAAGTGTGGTTGTGTGTGTAGGAATATGCGTTTGAGTCCTTTCCCACCTGGTACACTTCCCATTGCCCTACTTTACAAGATCTGCTGATGTCATTTACTGTAGAAGTACCTTTGGACTGGTCTCAGCCATATAAGCTCTGTGGTGCATGCAATAACTGCATTACACTATAGTGCAAACAACTAGTTAGGTAGGGGTTCTAATCTCAATCCTAACAAATGTAAAAGTGTGTGTGTGTGTGTGTGTGTGTGTGTGTGTGTGTGTGTGTGTGTGTGTGTGTGTGTGTGTGTGTGTGTGTGTGTGTGTGTGTTTGTACATTAAAGATTTTGAGCCCATTCACACCTAGTACACATCCCATTGCCCTACTTTAGCAGTCCTGCTGATGTTAGTCACCTTAGAAGCCCTCCACCCTAAAAGCTCTGGTGGCATGTACGATAACTGCATAACACTGTAGTATAAATGACTAGCTAGGTAGGGGGTTCTAATCTCAGTCCTGGCAAATGTAAAAGTGTATGTGTGTTTGTAGGTTAAAATGTTGAGCCCATTCACACCCAGTACAATTCCCATTGAATTACTTTAGCAGTCCTGCTGATGCCATTCACCTTAGAAGTACCTTTGGGCAACCGTCAGCCTTATAAGCTCTGTGGCATGTGAGATAACTGCCTAACACTTTAGTACAAATAACTAATTAGGTAGGGGTTCTAATCTCAGTCCTGGCAAATGTGTGTGTGTGTGTGTGTGTGTGTGTGTGTGTGTGTGTGTGTGTGTGTGTGTGTGTGTGTGTGTGTGTGTGTGTGTGTGTGTGTGTGTGTGTGTGTGTATTTGTGTTTGCATGTGTATATATCTGTACATTAAAATATTTTGTGGCCTTTCTCACCCAGTACATCTCCCATTGCCATACTTTACAAGGGCAGGTGATGTTCCTCACCTTACAAGTACCTTGGGATACCCTTCATCCTATAAGATCCATGGCACGTGCGATAAATGCATACATTGTAGTAAAAATAACTAGATAGGTATGGGTTCTAATCTCAGTTCTGACAAATGTGAGTTTGGGTGGGAACCATATCCATTTGCATGGTGGGATTTGCAATTTTTATTGTAGTCCACCCAGTACATGACATAATGTCCACTTTACACAGCCCACTGTTGTCATCCACTGTAGAGGTAGCTGTAGACACTCTGCAGCCCTATAAGCTCTGTGCCATGTGAAATAACTATGTAACAGTATGGAATAAATAACAAGATAGGCATGGCTTCTAATCCTTTGATACCACTCTCCACTCAGGAATCATAGACAAACACACTCAGCTAGGCATCAACCCCTATACCACTAGGTAGGTTGCAAACTGTCTCACAGATAGAACCCACAGTGTGAAAGCAGTAGACTTCATGTCAGATTGCCGACCAGTCATGAGTTGAGTACCACAGGTTCTGGCCCTGGGTCCCCTCATTTTCAGTATGTACACCTCCCAAGTCCAGCCCAACATGAAGGGACTCTGGCTGACAATGTTTGCAGATGACTGCAAGGTGGGTGCTATTATTACCTCCCCAAGTGATGTTGACATCCTGCAGAAAGGCCACACTGAGACCTACGACTGGTGTTAGAACCCTGGACTTAAGCTCAATGCCAGAAAATGTGTCACCATCCCCTTTGGGGACAACTTGGTTCCCATGAATCACCACATCGAGGGTAGTCCACTGAACACAGAAGTCGTTATAAGAGATCTGGGAACACAGGTTCACAGTGACCTCTCTGTTGACCACCACAGTGCCACTGTGGTCAGAAAGTCCTTCTATGTGGCACATCTCATTACTAAGGGTGTTGCATCCAGGAAGAAAGAGGTCATTGTCTCCCTCTGCTCTTCCCTCATTAGGCCAATCATCGAGTACAATGGCTCATTGGGCATGGACCTCACTAGACACCTGCAACAACTGGAGAGGCTGCAAAAGTACCTCTCAAGGAGGATCCAAGGCCTTAAACACTTGTCCTATATGGACAGATTCCAATAACTACAACTATTCTCCCTCTCATATTTCCTACTTAGAGGTGATCTCTGCTTGACATACAAAGCCATGTCTGACCCAGTTCTGTTAGGCATTCTACATCTAAAGAAACCCAATCCATCCACACCACATGCCCCAAAGACCTCATCCCCATTTCCACAATCAACAAAACATGCTGGAGGGACAGGTTCATAATCCGAAGACTGGCCACAATATGGAATAGACTTCACATACATGTCAAGCAAAGCACCTCACTGGGCCTCTGCAAGAGGAATCTGGATGAGTGGATGGGGAATAGAAATCTCACCCTGGGGATCACTCCAGTGGCTGTACTTGATAGACACACTGGAGAGTAATGTCAGGTGGCATGATGCCAGGATAATCCTATGGGCTTGGCTTGTAAAGGTTCCATGGCCATTCACCTAGTACACAGCTATGAACCTATGAACCTATGGATCTCAGTACTGACATACGTGTGCATGTGCATTAGTGTGTATAAAATGTTTGTGAGTGTGTAAACATGTAGGTGAAATAGTTTGAGGCCCTTCTCACCCAGTATACCTCCCATTGACATACATTACAAGGGCTGGTAATGTTATTCACTTTACAGGTACTTTGGGACACTCTTCACCCTACAAGCCCCGTGGTGTGTGCAGTACCTACATGACACTATAGTACCAATAACTAGATAGATAGGGGTTCTAATCTGAGTCCTGGAAATGTCAGTATGTGTTTGTAAGTGTTTAAATTTGTAGGATACAGCATTTTGATGCCTCACTCTCCCAGTACACTACCCATTGCCATACATTACAAGGGCTGGTGATGTTGTTCACTTTAGAAGAACCATGGGACACTCTTCACCCCATAAGCTCCATGGCACGTGCAATAAATGCATAACACTGTAGTAGTAATAAATAGATAGGTAGGGCTTCAAATCTTAGTCCTGTCAAATGTGTGTGTGTGTGTGTGTGTGTGTGTGTGTGTGTGTGTGTGTGTGTGTGTGTGTGTGTGTGTGTGTGTGCGCATGGGAACTGTATCTTGTGTATGTCTTTGATTACGAACCATATCTATTGGGGAGTGGGTTTTACATTTTTAGGTCATGGTACTCCCAGTACACATCCCAAGGTCCACATTACATGGCCCGCTGTCTTCTTCAACTGTAGAGGTATCTGATGACACTCTTCAGCCCAATAAGCCCCGTGCCAAATGCAGGAACTAAGTAACAGTATGGCCTGACTAACAAGATAGGTAGGGTGTAATCTCAGTCCTGGCAAATGTGTGTATGAGTGTATTTGTGTTTATAAGTGTGTATAACTGTAGGTTAAAGTATTGTGAGTCCATTCTCACCCAGTACATCTCCCATTGCCATACTTTACAAGGCCTGGTGATGTTATTCACCTTAGAATTACTTTGGGACACTTTTCGCCCTGTAAACTTCATGGTGAGTACAATAAATGCATAACACTATAGTAGCAATAACTAGATAGGTAGGGGTTCTAAACTCAATCCTGGCAAATTTGTGTGTGTGTGTGTGTGTGTGTGTGTGTGTGTGTGTGTGTGTGTGTGTGTGTGTGTGTGTGTGTGTGTGTGTGTGAGAGAGAGAGAGAGATATATATATATATATCCATTGGGTGGCCGTAGTGTACATGTTTAGACCACAATAATCCCAGTACATGTCCCAAGGTCCACTTTATGAAGCCCGCTGTTTACATCTACTGTAGAGGTATCTGCATACAGTCTTCAGCCCTATAAGCCCCGTGCCATGTGCAACAGCTATGTAACAGTATGGAATGACTAACATGATAGGCAAGACTGCTAATGTCAGTACTGGCAAATGTGTGTGTGCATTGGTGTATATAGCAGTGTTTGTGACTGTGTAGACTCGTAGGTGACAGTATTATGAGTCGTTTCCCACCCAGTACACCCTCCATTGCCATACCTCACAAGGGTACATGACGTTATTCACTTTACAGGTACCTTGGAACACTCATAACACTATTAGTTCCGTGCCACCTGCAATAACCACATAACACTGTACTACCACTAACTAGATGGGTAGGGGTTCCAAATCCAACATTGGCAACTGTGATCCTGTGTGTGTGTGTTTGTGTGACTGTGTGTGTGGGAACAGTATTCTCTGTGTGTTTGGTTGGCACAATATTATCTGGGGGTGTTGGCTTTACCAATCTGAGGTGTGTTCCACCCACTACACTTATCATTGTCCACTTTACAAGAGCTGCTGATGTCAACCACCATAGACTTACCTGTATAAACCCCTCAGGCCTATAAGCTCTGTGGCACATGCAGTAACTGTTACACAGACCTGATAAATGTGTACATATGCAGCTGTACCTTGGCTATGACACGATTGATGTGTTAACTTTGCCATACCCCTTGTTGGCAATGTCTTCAAGACCACATCCTACTGACACACAGACACCTAGAACACAAACAGAATACAGCATGTGAGACTTCATTCAGTCAGCATTACTAACACCAATAATGCATCATGGCTGAAAAGGTACACACACTCTGAAGTGTACCCATTACAAATGCCAGCTGACAGCACCCTGCACAGCATTACATAGCTAAACTGTACTTAATTCACCCTGTGCATCAGAACCATATTAGCATGTCCCTGCATCGATGGTATGGGTGACAGGGATGTGACACAGATACTATCATATGCACAGGGTGTTGTGTGGGTTTGCCAGAGGCCTAGGCTGGGCCATATGGTTAACATCATGTGTGTGTGTTTGGATGAGTGTTCTATGAATGGGCTGTACAGAGGTGGTGTGTGTGTGTCTGGAGGTGACCTGGCTGTGATGGTGATGTGTGTGTGTTTGGTATGCACACAGTCACCCCATGTGGCTGACCTACACGGGGGTATGTTGGACAGCATTGACCATACATGGCAGTGTATACAGTTCATTATCTCCAGCCACAGACACATGAACTGATCCTGCCAGTGGTCTCACTGGCACCACAAGCCCTAAGGCCAGATGTAGTACTACTCCACGATGGTGACTGCTGTCTGCTGGATCGGTGTCCCTGATGGGAACGGCCAGGACCATGTGCCCATGGCCTGCTCCGTTGTGGTGTGGACAGCACCCCCCTTTGGTAGTGCTGGTCGTACTGCCACTATGGGATTGTGAAGGTGCATGGCCCTGTAGACCCTCAGTTGATCGTGGTGCTGACCTACATCCATGTGGCTGCCACCCATCTCCCACCACATGCTCCAGCACAGACATTGCATGGTCGAGGAGTGCCCCAGTCTCACCCCACCATCTATTCATGACCTCAGTATTCTCACGTGTGGCCTCAACAAGGTCATGTAGGTCACCACAGACACCAGGAAGATGTGCATCCAAGACTCTGAGTATTTGTCTGGTATTGCAGTCAGTACATGCCTGTGCCTCCATGATGGCCTGACACATGCGTCTGGTGACACCTACTGTGGCACTTGTGACAGGGGCTGGATGGGCAGCAGTCCTCCTTTGAGCACCCCTGTCTATCTGCCTATATGGGACCTCTCCTGCACTCCGGCTATGGCAAGTGTCTTCACTCACACTTGCCATAGTCACCACACTAACCTGTTCTATGCCATCACCCACCAACTGTCCATTATCTGTGGCCACTGGGGATGGGGTATGTGTGGGCATAGTGACTATGTGTGGGGGTGTTGTGGACAACAGTTGGATGCCAACCAATGGCACAGATTCAACCCTTGACAACCCCACCTGTGCCTCACTATGACTATCATCATTGTCAGAGTCTGCAGAGACACTGACATCAGGTTCCGTGTGGGAGGGACCATTACCCCCATTGCCACCTGTGAGGGGAAGACAACATATGTAAATTAATACCTGCCCTATAAGGTTGGCTGGTACACATATGCACACACACACACACACACACACACACACACACACACAAACGCACACACACATGCGCACACAGACAAATACAGGTAAGGTGGCACAAAGGCATTACACAGACCTCACAATACCCAAATGGTGACATGCATGACACACTTTCAGACCACAACATACACACTCTGGACAGGCCCTCAGCATCATGTAGTGCAGCCATTTTCACTCCATGTTACTAACAATATACACCTCTGAGATACATGAGTAGCATTAGTAGGTGATGGCCTTTCACCTAGCACACACTGTACCCATGTACACATTATTGCTGTTCACCTGTATAGCACAGTGGCAACTCCTACAGAACATACCTCACAACTGTACAAATCTTCACAGAATGGGTAGATGTCTGGCTTATATGTTTGCTCTGCTCCTCATAACTCCTGTGTTTGTCTGACACATTACTGGGATGATCTGAGGATTGACATTACTAATTAATGACATACATTTGAGTATCAGACCCCAAAACCTGCAGTAAATGTATGTTAAAACAAATCCTGTTACACTTACAACTTTCTAAGCTTACAGTAGATATGATAAGTGTACACACCCCTGTTAACATGCCATGTTCTTGTAATATATCAAATGAGACCCCAATAATTCATTTCAAAACATTGCCTACCTTTAATAGGTTCATAGGTTCATAGGTTCATATATAGGGCTATTATCCTAGGGGCATTTATAAGCAGCTAGAGGTGATGTGTATGGCTTTACACATTTTTAATTTAATTTTTATTATTATTTTTTTTTAGTAGTATACCGCTCTGTTGTCTAACAGACACAGAAGTGATAACTGCAAACCTAACCAATCTTCCCATCCACCATTCAAAATCCTCCTCTTGAAGAAGTCAATGAGGTACTCTGGACTGGGATTTGGGATTTTTATTCCAGAGCTAGGGGAGCCTGGTTATCCTCCCTGTCCCTCTGTGTCTTCCCTTTTGTCCAGTGCTGAGGCCTCCTCATTATTGAGGTGCTATGGGTTTATTTTTTCTGATTTGCAGGCTCGATATTAATGGCAGGTTCTTGATATTGGAGCATGTCATCGCACAGCAGCAGGCAGGGCAGGCAGTATGCCACTGAGTGGTGAGAGTTTCTGTTAACGTATGACACGGGAGCAGACTTTTCGCATCTTTAGTGAGTGGGTTTGGTACTGAGGTGTCTTTCAGTTGCTGCAGGTGTGGTAGGGGGTACATGCCAAAGAGGGGTTGTACTCAATTATGGGAGGATGAGATCTAGAAGAGGCATCATTGATCCCCCCCTGGTGATCCTGTGAGGTCATAGTTAGGTGGGCTCGATGATCTTTTTCTAACCACTTTGGCCACGCCACGTGGTTGTCAACCACCCAGGCCCTTGGTACTTCCAGTATTTTGTAGTTATCAACTTGATGTGGTAATTTTCTATCCACTGTTTTCTTTGAAGCCCTAATTACTTCTTCTCATGTTGTTTTTGCTTGCACTTTTGTTTTGCCAGCTTTTGTTTATACACTTTTGGTGACTATTCTGGAGGATGCTTTTTAGGATGCTTGTGTCAGTTGGAGCCAGAGGTGCCATCAGAGGTTTGTGTCAGCAGCCACCTTTGGATGGTGGCCAACAGTGAGTCATCATATATTCTTTGCAGAGAATATATACCTACTTGAGAGAGGTCCCCCAAGAGAAATATATGTTTAACTTGAGAGGTCTTCCATAGACTTACAAAGAGGTCCATGTCTGGTCTGGGTTTTTAGTCTGACATGGTGGGTTTGTCTGATTTGGCTCCAGCTATTGTAATTATGTGGGTGGCAACCTGCAACCCATCTATGGAGAGCTTCAGGGGGTTTTTGGCTTAGGCTTGTGAGGGTGAGCTTAAAGCCACCCCAGGTTGAAATCCCTTCCTTTTTCCAGGGTAGGTGACTTGACCAGGTCCACTGTCAATGGCCTTGGTGACTGTTTCAAAGAAAGGGTGTTGACTTAGAGAAAGAGGATCTGCCTTATACAAAGGGTCCACAGTGATATAGGTACCTTTTCCAGTGTCTGCATCTTTATCTTTATTTATTTGGTGATGGATTGAGGAGATCCATAGTTGAGTTTTTGGGCACCTTGAGTACCCATAAGGTATTGGCTTCTCTTTGGGCACACCTCCCAGTGTGGAGGGGGAGGTTTACTGTTGCTTTGTTTTGTTTCTTTCCTGTTGGGTGAGCCTGTACCTGGAGTAAGCTGGAGTAGACCTTAGCTTAGGTGGTGCTCTTCTTGCTAGGGATGTAGGGAGGCAGCATGAGCACCGTAGATTCCCTGCTGTTGTGTGTTTAGAGAGGGTAGCTCTAGCCCAGCTTGCTTTTGATGAAGATGTCAGGGGTTCGACTCTGCTTAGCCTGGTGATAGCCCTTTTGGTGGGGGGAGAGAAGTTAGCCAGGTTCCTAACATATCCCATGTTCGTTGTCTGTTTTCCTAAGTTTTGATTCCATTTTTTCTCCCTTTGTCTTGATGTTATGTTCCCATAGCACTTCCTCACATAACTAAAGCCCTGTGACCTTTTGAGATGATTTTCCTAGTGCAATGCAATTTTTGGGATTTTTTTCTGGCCTTAGATTGATTTTGGTGTTCTATTTGGTTTTCACCATACTGATGTCTTCCTTGGAGGATTTTGCCTGTCTATTAGTGGGGGTTTTACTTCCTGGAGATTGGAACCTGGCTTTAGAATGCTTGACAGGATGCGCTTGATCTGGGGCCCATTTTGGGAGGGTCTATTGGGTATTTTCCGATTCTGCAAGAGGATTGTGTGTCAGTCTAATGCGAAGGAAAAGGTTTCTTTTTTGGGCTGGGGGTGGGGAGGGCCGGGGCTTGGAAGTTTGAAGGATGAGATTTGCTTTTGGTTTGAACTACGGGGGAGATTAGTTTTATACTGTGGGAGGGTACATGTTAGGTGGGGTGGGTTTGGTGATGGTGTCCCTCTTAGTGGGGTGGTTTTGTTTCTGTTGAGTGTTGAGTTTATAAATTTTTAGTTAGTTTGGGTAGGGTGTGGTATAAGCCAGTGAGTGTGGGAATGTTGTTGTTAAAGTGTGGTTTATTGGTGTTGTTTGAGCTTATTTAATTTCCTGTTTGGCTGGGTGTTGAGGGGGAGTAATGCTTTGGGTCTATGGTTGTGCAGGCTATAAAGGTCATAACATGGGTGTTTGGAGAGAGATGGACTGGAAGGTTGTTGTTCTCAGGAAGGCCTGTCCAGTGTTCTGGTTTGGGTATCTTTAGGTTAATTGATACCCTCCTCTTGTGGGGTTTCCAAGTTTTCTATGGTGGTTTGTGTGATTTTACCTATGAGGAGTTGCTGATGTGCAGTCTCCTCTGTGGGTGTGTCTGAAGAATTGTGGGGAATCCATGGAGTATGCTTCATAGATTGATACTCGGGCAGTGAGCATGTAAGAGCATGTCATTTTAGGGGCTGCAGGCTATGAGGTATTTGCTTTGAGTGCTTGGGGTGCTCTTCACTTCCTTGAACCATATGGGCGCTAACTAAGCAAGGAGTGGGTTTTGCCAATATTTGCTAGCCCAGGGAGCAGTGTTGTTGCCAGTTTCTGCCTCTGAGGTGACATATGTGGCGTCAGGTCTGCAGGCTTGTGCCTGAAGTCGTGGGTGAATTGAGCAGCACATCCTTAGTAAGCCAATATCCTTTGTGTTCATCCAGGTGATTTGCCAATCAGGGAGAAAGCCCAGGGCCTGTAGGTGCAAGTGGTCCAATTGTGACATATCACCTGTGTAATCCAATTGGTAAACAAACAAATGTATTAGGTGTAAAATATAATAAATGAAATATGTACAATATAGTGATTGCATAAGTGTGCACACCCTTAAACTGATACTTTGATGAAGCACCTTTTGATTTAATTACAGCATGCAGTCTTCTTGGATGGAGTCTATCAGCATGGCATATCTTGACTTGGCATTATCTGGCCACTCTTCCTTGCTAAGGTCCTTCAACTCTGTCAGATTGCAAGGGCATCTCATGTGCACTTCCCTCTTCAGGTCACACCACAGATTTTCTATCGGAGTTTGGTCTGAGCTCTGGCTGGGCCAATTCATAATCTTTATTGTATTCTGGTGGAGCCATCCCTAGCTGATTTGGATGTATGCTTCAGGTCATTGTCATGTGGAAAGGTGAAATCCATCTTCATCTTCAGCTTTCTAGCAGATGGATGATGGTTTGGGGCCAAAAGTGAGTGGTACTTGGAACTATTCATAATTCCTCCACCTTGACTAAATCCCCAGTTCCAGCTTATGAACAGCAACCCCAAAGCAGGACACTGCCACCACTGTGCCTCACCATGGGGATGGTGGTCATCGGGTGATGCAAAGTGTTGCTTGTGCACCAAACGTACCTTTTGGAATTGTGGCTGAAATGTTGAACCTTGGTCTCATTACACCATAACACATTTTCACACAGGATCTTGGGAGACTTGATGGAATGTTTTGCAAATTGTATCCAGGCCTGGATGTTTTTCTGTGTGGGAAAATAATTCCATCTTCTAACCCTACCCCATAGGCCAGTCTTATGGAGAATACAGGAAGTTTTGTCACATGTAGTACACAACCAGTATGTGTCAGAGATTTATGCAACTCCTTCAGTGTTGCTGTATGACTCCTGGAAGCCTCCCTGACTGTTTTTTGTCACATCTTTTTATCAGTTTTGGGGGATGTCCGGTTCTTTGCAACGTCGCTGTTGTCCCATATTTACTCCACCTTTTGATGACTGTCTTCACTGTGTTCCATGGTATATGCAATGTTGTTGTAATGTTTTTCTACCCTAATCCTGACTGATACCTTTCAACACTGAGGTCCCTTTGATGCTTTGTAAGCTCTCTGTGAACCATGGCTTTTGCTGTAGCAGGCAACTGAGTAAATATCAGGAATATCCTACTAGGACAGCAGACCATTATTTGGTGTTACTCAGAGTCTCTTTACTTGATGGCAGGTGTGTACCCAAGCAGTCTGAATGCTGTTATTAAATTGCAAGCTGCTCCAACAAAGTATTAGTTAATGGGTGTGCACATGTATGCATCCAACTTATTGTAAGTTTTTTATCCTTCATATTTGGTCCCCTGATGGATTTGTTTGTTTTTCAAGTGAATTGTTCAGGTTATACATCACATTAAAGGTGGGAAAAGGTGAGGAATGAAATATTGTGGTCTCATTTTTTATCACAAACACCTGGCATCTTAACAGGGATGTGTACACTTTTTATATCCACTGTATACGAGTAATATTTCAAATATGCCCCTATTTTCAGGCCTTTGTTCCCCTATTTTGTCAGTCTCTGTCCAGATTTCTTGCACTGACAGGTTGTGAGGTATGCTACAGAAATGTTACGTCTCCTGCATATAGGCCCCTGTGGTGACCACTGTGATGCAATGCAGTTAACCGCACCACAAGTGAACATGCGCATAATGCAATATGGCTAGGAGTGACAGTTGTGCGCATGGTAAAATGCATGCCCTTAACATGCCTTGGGTATTGGCGAACCACAACAGGACAATTCCATACTCACCAGCTTCAGGCTGCTGTCCTACATCCAGATCAGAGGGACCTATGTAGTTGTGGGAGAGAAGTATTATCAGCATGTAACATTGGTACAAGATGAATGCAGATTTTCTGCACATTTATGGTACAAGCTCCAATACTACACAATTTTCTGTTCTTCACCATAGATGTGCATGTCTGTTCATTACAAAACCCAACCACAACTGCATTCTGACCTGACATATGCATCTAGATACTCTATGGATGCCAGTATGGCTGCTACACTAGTCTATTGATCTCCACTGGGGCCTTACCTGCACAGTCCTCACCCGTTGTCTAGGTGCCACCCTCCTCTACAATGTGGGTGTCTGGATTCTGATGTTGGGGTTGGGTGGGTGCCCCAAGGCTGGCAAGGAGCTCCTCATTGGGTGTAAGCGAGGCCTGCATGGCAGGACCCCCACCTGTGACTGTGCGGTCCCTGGCCATGGCAGCAGCCTTTCCTGGGCATGGCTTATCAGGTCAGTTGCACAATGCCTGACCTGCCCATATGTTTGTGTGTGCAGGCCAACATAATTTACCCTGTGGACAAGGTCGCCTCACAGGGCGGTCCACTCCCAGAGATGTTGTTGGTTCTGGCTGAACATTACACTGCAGTGCTGGATGATGTGGTCAGTTATTGCTGCAGTTTTAGCCTCTGTGTATGCAGGATTTCTAGTGTGATGCATTGCACCTGGAAGACATAAATAGGGAAACACATCACAGGAATTATTACATTTGTCAACGGTATTTACAGAACCTGCACATCAACATTGACTAGCAGTAGCCACCACTCACATCCACATCATACTCCTGTCAGCTATCAACACAGTATCAGCTTGCATTGCACTCCTGGTCCTTATGTGCCATGTTTCCCCCAATGAGAGCAGGTACATTGCGTAATCCTTTCTTCATCATTCACTTCTGTGTAGAGGGATGACAGTGGCCATCTTCCATGTAGATGGGTTGTGGATGGTGCTTAGGCTTTGTTTGATTACAGTGTGTAATGGAGCTGGGAGCACATGTCTGAGCTCATGTAGGATGCAAACATGGATGTTATCAGGTCCCATGGTGACCTCATTTTGTTGACTTTCAGTAGGCATTATGGACCTGCTCCCTGATGATGAGGGGAGCAGGTGCTGTGCATATCCACCTATACTGATGGGGGACAGGGGGTGATGTTTCCACTTAACCTGTCTGCTGGGTTGGCTATAGCTATGGCATGTGTGTATGCGGTGTGATTGACCACCAGTACAGAGTGGGTTGGGTTATTGCCTCTGAGACTAAAGACATGTGTGAGGATGACCTTGTGATTGGTCTTGGTGGAGTGGATGTGTCCAATTCATACTCATAGTTAGCCTTATTGTTATTCACTTGTGACCTTATATGCTTGTTCAGACGAAGGAGGACATGCTTCCAAATTGGTGCCTGCACCTACTTGGCCCTGTACAGCCAATATAGAGACCTATTATGTGGTTTGTGTATTGCTGCTGTCCATCAAAGGGGATTGCCCTACCTTGGTGGAGGCGTATGAGTCAGGTATTGCTGAGACCATACAGCTATGTAGGTGCTCCTATAGCTGTTTGCAGTAGGCACAGACATGAGGTCATAGTACAGTTGGATACTTCTCCAGTTTCAACCTGATAATCATGCTTATTGTAGTACCCATTACTGTGTCAGGGCAATGCAACAACCAGTAGCTGTAAGCATATATGTCTGTTGGATGCACTAACACTCATATTAAACACATGTACAACATGTACAGCTTATTTACCTGACTGCTTGCAACTCATATCTGTAGTTTTCTGGCCTCCAGCTAAACCTACTCATATATACATGTGCAGAGGTGATACCTGATATACATTCCTGTTCTATGTCAGTATGGCACACTGTATTTACACTCTTGCTGCTCAGTCATACCTTTCAACCTGTCTGGATGACAGCACACATAAATGGGGAGCAAAGGCCCAAAAATATTGATACTGTATTACTATTGCTGTAACATACTTAAGTCAGTAGGTAGCACAGTAGGCTTTGCATTCTCAGAAATACCCTGGAGGATGTCTGACATTCATAAGTATGTTATTATGTTCTGATGTCAGTGTTCACAGATTTGCCAATGGTTTACCAGACATAACACATCTCTATGTGTAAATAACTACAAATATTAGGCACACTTGGTTATTGTGGAGCAGGACACTGTATAGTTGAATGGTATGAGCTCAGTATATCACATGCAGTTCAACACAAACTTCTGTGACAGTAGTTTACTACACACATACCCTGTATAGGTCTTTTAGATTTGCAAAACACATGTGCATCATAGTTATATTCACAAGTAACATATGGATATGTACAACATCTGAGTAGTTGGCCTAGCAGTGTCACAGTCAGTATTGTTCAACAGATACTCCAGTAGTAGTCACATGTGAGATCTCCTTTCCTGGGGTGACTCAGTTGCCTGAGCTGTGATCTATGTCACTGCAGACAGAGCTGGATGCTATGGCCATAGGTGCTGTTCAGTAATATAGCAGTACAGCAAGTCTTGTTGAGACATATTTGTTTAAATTCCTATTTCCCATTATTACATACACCCTACTGCATTCAATTACATTCTTACTTGTTTCACATGCCTGCTTTTTTTTTCAAGTAGTCCTGAATAGTCATGTTTTGGTGTTGTTTGGCTTGTTTTGTAGTCTTTCTTTCTTTTTCTCTCTCTCTCTCTCTGTCTGTCTACTTATTTAGAGGTTTACACCTGTTTTGCATAGGCAGCAGTTTGCCTTTTGTAGGTACTGCTCATGAGCAGGTGATGGCCTGTGCACCAATTGATTTTCCCCACTTGCTAATTGCATGCAGAACAGCTGTGTTGTTATTCCAATAGCTAATGGCATGCCAACACACTCCTATAACTGAGTACATCATGTGGGCATCACCCCTTTTCCTTGCCTGTGAGGGGACATCATGGAGGTGTGTGAGCTACAGCATCAGAGAGGGTAGGTGGGAATCCCTCTTACAACAAGACTTGTGGAGACAGCCCAATTAATTGGGGGTGAAGGTTCCAGACTTAGGGACAGAATGTAAGTATTGCTGTTATACAATTGAAATAATACTAGTTTAACAGGGTTTGTCTGGACATGGATTTTCAGCATGATTTCAAATCTGACAGTGTTATGTGGATGACATAACTCTCAACTGTATGGCTATCTGCAAAATGGCCAGAGGTTTGCCTGTTATGTTTGGTCTGATCCCCAGACAGTTTTTGTCCTTGGAAAATCAGTAGGATACTCTGGTGATTGCAGTCAGTAAATGCTGACATCCATTTGTGTTTCTGACATCATACCCCTCAGAAAAGCTATGTTACAACAAACCCTGTAACACCAACAACTTTCTCAGTTTATGACAGCAATATTTCCAATATGCCCCTGTGTTTGGGCCTCCATCCCCCAATTATGTCAGGCTTTATCCAGATGTCATGCACTAAGAGGTTCAGAGGTATGTTACATCATTATTTAGTGCCTTCATTCCTGCTATCACCCCAGTGATGTAGCAGACTCCCAGACATGTTATGGAGAAGAGGCCATATATATGAGGCCAAAGCCTGGACATTCTGTGGGAATCTGTACAGTTGAAATGTCTGTGTATGTCTGGTCATTGTTAACAGACTGTCAGGGTTGTGTAGCAGTGTAGTGCATAAATGGTAGTTGGGCTGTGAAGAGAGGGGGGTACATGTGAGTGTCATGGGTCCTTTCAATTTGACTGAGCATGCTGCTCCAGTGTTTGGTGGTCTATCGGCTGTATATGTTTGTTTGGGCAGACTATGACATGTCCCGTAACACCTCAGGATTCCCACTACACTGTGACTTGGGGCAGTATATGTAGGGGTAGTGTGTGAGCGGCAAATAGGATATTTTTGTTCACACAGTCATTATACTGTAGTGTTTAGTTGTTTTACTGATATGTCACTGTGACTGTGGTGCGATTGGTTGTGGGCATGCACCTTCACACCAGTGTCTGTTTTCCACTACTGTTACATCCCTGTGGTGCCTGTTATATTTGCAAATGGATGTGTAAGTCCACAGAGCTGATTTGGGGTGGTGTTGTGTTGGTCTGACTGTAGTTTTGATGGTGCTTGTAACATGCTTGGCAGCACTGTGTAGTTTCCCTAATGTTATATTATGTACAGATATTCTTAGGATGTCCAGTTGTGTGGCTCATATATTTTGCCTATCCCCTATAACTGTTGTGTATTTCTGACAAATCAGTGGGATGATGTGAGGATTGAGGTCACTAACTTATGAGAAGCAATTGAGTGTTGGAATTGTTATATTTCAGGCAATATACATTAGAACAGACAGTGTTACTGCAGCAACTTAATCAGATTATCTACTCACATATTTCAGATATGTCCCTATTATCATGCCTTTGTCCCCCCACTTTGCCAGGCTTGGTCTGGATTCATTACACTAAGGGGTTCTGAGCATACCTGTCAACTGCCAGGCATTCCACAGGATGTCCAGATGTTTGGGTCATATTTTTGGTCTGTTCCACTAATTATTTGTATGTGTCTGGTAAATCACTGTGATGATCTGAGGAGTTATGTCGGTAAATAATGATAAATACATTTCTGTTTCAGACCTCATATCCTTCAGAAGATGTATGCTGAAACAAACCCCATTCCTGTAGCATCTTTATTAGTTTATAAGGGTTATATTTAACATATGTCCCTGTTTGTGGCCCATTGTCCCCCCATTTTGAAGGACTTTGTCCAGATTTCCTGCACTAAGAGGTTGGGAGTTATGATTATGAAGTATGACTGCAATGCATGTTATATATATATATATATATATATATATATATATATATATATATATATATATATATATATATATATGGGTCTACTGCTTTTAGTCAAATTACATTTGATCGAAAATGATTTCAGGCAGCCCACTTCACTGATACTACATTTGACTGAAAGCACATTTGGTCAAATTACATTTGGTCGAAAATGGTATTTAGCCCCTGCCCCACTACAGTGCAACCCTGGAGTGAAAATATAAAGTTGGGAGGGGTGGGGGGCAAAGCCCCCCCACATTTTGCAACCAGTTTTTACTGATGTTATATCTTTTAATGTATTTTTAATGGATAAACATGTATATAATAGTGCATAAACTGCAATTATGTGGGGGCCTACACCCCATACACCCCCCAATGTGGGGGGCTGTGAACCCCACACCCCCTTCACTGACTCCAGGGTCACACTGCAGTGGGGCAGGGGCTAAATACCAATTTTGACCAAATGTAATTCGACCAAATGTGCTTTCAGTCAAATGAGGTTTCAGTGAAGTGGGCTGCCTCAAATCATTTTCTACCAAATGAAATTCGACCAAATAAAGTAGATCCATATATATATATATATATATATATATATATATATATATATATATATATATATATATATATATATATATATATATATGTATTTCAAATTTAGTATGATGTTGTATTACTTTTCTCCTTTTAGGTTCCACAATGTAACCATACCTGCAGCTCTTCCACCCAGTCTTGCTCTCTAGTTAACACTTTCAACAACACGTTTATATCAGTTGCTTTATGTCCTAACAGGCACTTTAGCCTGTGATGCCATGCCTCTACACTATTCTGGGTACGAGGCAAAAAAAGCATATTTAATGTGTCCACATTCCAAAAACACACAGGAAATAAACGTGGAAATCTGCATACTCCAGTTGTATGGGTACAGAACTTGCAAAGTTTACCCAGCACATACCAATCCCTGAAATACCTGATCAAATCCCTTCCCAGGGTGGAAACACTTCTGCTAAAGTGTGAAAGGCACTTTTAATATCATCCTCATTCACAAATGCTAGAACAAATAAGCATTTAACATGTAATTAGAAAGAGAAGTCTATTGTATAAGTGCGCCAGCCCCAACTGTTGAACTTTAAACCATATATTCTGGGAAAAGTGGAATAAACAACCTTTAGGGGTTACACATTCCAAATTTAGCATAATACTTAATCTTGCTGCAATCTCAAAATCACTTAAGACATATTTCACATTCACTTCAAACCCATGCTCATCCATTAGTTGCAGCACACAGTTCCACATGAAATTATACGACTTTAAGGATTTTTTGTCATCAAGCAGTACAACAACAGTACACTTTCATGTAATCCACCATAGGTAAGCAATCCATGAATGCTATATGGTTGCCGACACATTATGCCCTTATAAAAAAACATACTATCAACCAGCCATATTGTCACAGTACTCAAATCTAATATATTCTGTACAGTAGAGAAAACAACCACAACATTCTCTGCAGATGAATCTATCATGGACTTACTAACGAAAACCCCAGACTTTGTTGGGAACTCTTCAAACTTAATATCCTGAAGGTGTACTACACTAGGGGCTGTACCTTTATGCTGCTTCCTTTGAACCCTTCCAACCTGCTGGATCAACTCTTTACTATTCGGTAGACTTGGGGTAGTTACCTCCAATGTGGAAGCTAACTCGTCATCCTCTATAAGGCAAGGGTTGTCTCTAGAATATTGTGCCTTCATTTTTAACTCTACTGCAACAGGGTTACCAGCGTGTGTATGTATTACTGACTTTATTAGCTTTTTGCCACCAGGCATATTGCTAGTAATGCCTCTACCTGTACATTTCTTTGAATGCTTAAACTTACAACTCCAGTACATTTTCTCCTTTAAAACATTTTCTCTGTTGAAAATATAACCATCTAGGATTAGCACGGAGCCTCCTTTTTGAGAAAGCGCTGTGTGATTTATACCTCCAATGGTTCCAGGAGCACTGAAACATTCCATCTCCATGTATGCAGGTAGTTAGACATGGCAGTGACATTCTACAGATGGGAAGTGCCTTTTATGTTGCACTACTAACGTCGGTATTTCAAATTTTGTGCTTTCCAACTTTTGCGATTGTGAAGTTTCATCTTTATAATCTCGAAATGCTGAATTTCGTGATTCTGGCATTTCAAGATTATGAATGAAACCATATATATATATATATATATATATATATATGCTTTTTTCATATATATCACCATATATATATATATATATATATATATATATATATATATATATATATATATATATATATATATATATATATATATATATATATATATATATATATATATGTATATATGTATTTATATATATATATATATGTATATATATATATATATATATATATATATATATATATATATATATATACATACATACAAAACATGACTGATTCCACAGAGCTTTTTCCTTAATGTTGAATGCCTCTATTGCATGATATGTTTGAAAAAGGGACAGAAATTCCTACAGCTAAAATGGTGTAGTGGTAGATTCCTCTGACTATAGTGTACAGAGTCCCGGGTTCAAGAGTTGCCACAGCTGTTTATTTTGTTGCTGGGCAGAACAGAGGCTGATGGAGACAGAGTGATTAAAGCAGTTTTAAGTGGGTTTGTGTGGTTTTGTGCGATGCTAAACATGGTTAGTCCATTTTGGCTTCATTTAGCAGCACTTATTCATGCTTACACCCATGCTAATTTCTTTAAAAGTAAAGAAAAAGGGGTGATAGGAAAGTGGTAAAACAAGGGCCATGCAGAGGGAAAAACAATATGAAAGTTAGCTAGCGATGTGCAGGATGGGTGTATGGAAGGTCCATAGCTGTCTATTTCTTATACAGCAACAGCTGTGCATTTGTACAGAATTTGGAGGAGAATTTGGACACTCAAACCCCAGAGAGATGGGTAAGGACAACAGAAATGTGTTTTCAAGCCAATTGGACCAGATTAGATGTGTGCAGTGGACACATGCAAAACGGACAGCTATATATGGGGCGATTTTTTTTTTTTGGGACAAATGTCCTTTTTTTTTTAAAGGTAGAGTGGGATGTTGGGGAAGGATTGTAGGTATGTCTGGGGAGGTAGGTTGGGTAGGCAGACAGACAAGACAGACAAGACATCAGACAGGTGTGGTATATGACACATGAGGGGGGTAAACACCTTTGATGGGGAGGGTGGTTGTGGTTGGGAATCTGAAGCCCATGAGCCTCCAGATGGATACAGTGGGGCCATGGTCCCCACCCATGAGTAGTCATCACTGCACCTTTATGGCCCCGAAGATGGCTGTGCTGGTTGCTGGACAGGAGAGGCAGCATGCCTCTCGAGGTGTGCCAGGCAGCCCTCCATCTGGTGCAGTTGGTCATCCAACTCTGTTCGGATGATGCTGTGCACCATACTCCAGAACTGACTGCAGGTGACAGGCTCCTGTCCGTGCCCGCTCCTGGGGGGGAATGGACCCCATCCACTGAGGCAGTTCCACCCAAAGGTGGTACAGGACCAATGGACAAGGAAGTCCTGGGTTGAGTCACAGACGTGCTGGGGCCTGGTGCCACAGCCAGATGAGGCAGGACAGGTGGATCCACCCTGATCTGCCTTTCCAAACATGCTATGGTGTTGAGGTTTTACAAAATATGTTGGTTAGTCATGAACAACTCATTTCATGGTTAGTTATAACAGCATTGTGTGGGTGTTCCAGTTAACCCAATAAAACAGATTTAAAACAGTTGCATAGTAAGCACAACACATGCATAAATGGAAAAACAGTATGCATCGTAAAAGCATGCCAGTAACATTGACAGCAACAGCCACCAACAATGGTATTTGAACAAGGTATCTTAACATGCAACCAATCAAATATATGAACAATAACAATAATAGAACACAAGTCCCAACATTAGATTTAGAGATCATACCCATAGAACATGAAGTATAGTATTGCTCCAGATAAGAGGTGGGGAGGAGAGACAAAAAGTCCATTAACAACTGTTTATGCTTCTATTTTCCACAACAGTACTGCTCAATACTCTATGGGTCTACCCTCACTTTACATCTGCCTATGGCTCATAGCTTCTGTAGCACAAACATACCTATTAAACTGTCAGCATGGAATGGTATGAGGCAAACTGTGACAACTCTGGGTACATGACTAGAGGGGACTCGTACATGTCAGGGTTACATATCTGGCACAGAAAGGATACCCTGAACTGCTGTTATGTGAGTGTGCTACTGGTATACTTCAACTGGTTTCCTATCTGTGTCCAGGGCTACTGGCAGCAGTGACCACTAGCCCTGACATCATGACCCTTGAGAGACATGTATTGGGAAGACTGCATGTTGTATGTACCTATCCTGCTGTCATTTGCACACATGTGGCGGGACAGTTGAACAGTTCTACACAGTTTATTAGTATACCTTTCATACAGCTACAACCAAAATTTCCTTACCTGTAAAGCATGTGGAGAAAATATATAACACTACCTGACTGTTTTTACATTTATTCCTGATTCCTTGTGTGTCGATATGCACACATCTTAGATCCACTCCCTGGATTCAAACCATGTGTGGGTGTGCAAAATTAACAACTAAGCTACTTCTCATCACACTGAGCTAATGGGGAACTGCTGCTTCTTGTTTCACTGGTTTCTACCCAATAGTCTCTTGGTTAGACAGTCTGAACTTGTAATCCTTTGATGCATGTATGACAGTGTACTGCACATTAATCCTTTGGATTACTACAATCTGGAAAGCAAAGATTAACAAGGCAATGCTGCATGGAACACATGTTGATACATCATACATTACTATTCAAGGTTCAGAGCTTAGTGCAGTATATATTTCACATTTCATTTAGATCTTGTTTTATAGCTCCATTCTAAGTCTACAACAACATACCAAAGTAAACACAACAGTTTCTTTTCTATATGTTTATTACAGATCAATATTAGTCAGACAAACTTTATTTATTCAGTTAACACAGTAACAGTATACCTACTAGCAGTAAACAATGTACTCCTTTTTAGTTATTTGCACAATATACTGCAAAATATATATTTACTCCCCAGCCTGTTGGCACAGCTTCAGCAGACTGTATCCATGGACTTCAATGTTACTAACCCTCTCTGCTGCAGCTGTAGGGAAGGAAAACAAATATTATGCACACCTATCACATCCTCAGGCTAGAATTTGGTACACCTATATCTGTGATACTAACAAATGGCTGGAACACTGTTGTCCTTAGCATCTTGGATCCACTGGTCCAGGAGCGCCCCCTTCCTCCACTTTAGGTGGGCACAGTGGTGCTAGACCTGCTCACCAGTTCGGGTGATGCCAGTAGCTCTGGTGTGATTATAAGCGAGATGGCCCCACACCTCTGCTTTATACTGAAAGCCCAGGTACTGGCCCCACAGCAGTCTCTCATCATGGTTACTTATGAGGAGTCCAGCCATGACTCTGGACTCCAGGATACCCCAGCACTGTGCCCTAAAGCGCGAACCCTCATCTACGTCAGCCATGGTTCCTGCACAGGTTGAACTATAACAGGTACTGGCTGTGTTCCCACATACGTGGTTTAAATAAGACCATATTCCTGCCCTTTGCCATCATTCGCTGATTTTTAAAATGTTGACCACATTTTAGTGGTGCGCAAACCTGGCAAGCCAATTTTAGCAATGCTTAAAAGGGAAATTGTTGAGTACTGCTTAACAGTGCACAAATCCACTTAGCTGAGCTGACTGCTGCTTAGCATTCATGTCTACGCAATGCTTAAAATGGCTAAGCATAGCTGAGCACTGCTAACCATTGCTCACTTTTAATTTTTAAAAATATCAGACTAATGACTTCATTTAGTAATTGTATATGATTTACTTTACATGACGTCCCTCTATGTGCTTTCACTACATTACCGAGGGGTGTGACTATACTGTATGGGACACTTGTGTATACATGGGTGGTTTCACATGTTATATGCACTCGCACTTCCATTTTAGACAAGCTACACTACCCTCATTCACAAATATAAATTACTACATCATTTAAAAAAGAAAAAAATAATTTAACACTGCTTTCCTATGTAAAAATGTAATAACAACAAAACAACGAACAAACCACGACTGAAGGAAGAAAAACATAATTTAATGAGAAGTTAGTGCTTTCACAATCCAAACTGATTGCTTCTTCAGACTTAAATCATACTACTGAACAGCCAAATTTAAATTGAAAGACAGCCTATCACAGTGGAGAATGTACTAATTAAATTGGAAAGTGCATTTATCTAAAAGCTTTAATTACTTAAACGTTAAAAATATTTAAAAAATGTACAACTATTAGTAAAATGTATAAATAGTACATATTAATACAAAAAAATAATTTGACACATAATTTTAATATTTCAATGGTCTGGCTTTCAAAATAGGTTTAAGTGATTCCATACCATTAATTCCAGGTGGTTTATCAGCCTGCAGTTTCATAATCCACTTCTGTTCAACCTCCTCTGTTCTGTTCTTAATATCTCCACCTCTCAAGCTTTCTGATAAAATCTCTAATACAAAAAAGTTAAAACATGGTGCATCCCTTTTTCTTGTACATGCTTAGCCAGTGTACTAGTTTCCTTATTTTTTACAATGCCCCTCATATGTTCCAGGATTCTATCTTTAAGGCATCTATTTGTCTTCCCAATATAAAAAGCATCGCAGTATTTACAAAAACTAAAATAGACCACATTCTGCTTTTTACAATCTGCATAGAAGTCAGCCTCAACTTTAAATTTCTGACTTCTGTGCAAAAAAGAAGAACCTGAATGTATGTACTTACAGGCTGTACAATTTCTACAGGGGAAGGTGCCTACTCTGTTAAAGCATTCCTTGCTGGTCATTCCTGAGGACTTATAACAGAGCTGCTTCTTAAGTGACTTTCTATTAATAAATGAGAAATGTTGTTCTTTATCAATTACATTGTCTGGTTCAGTTATCGATGTTAATATATTCCAGTTTTTTTTTCAAAAATGTTACAAAATAACTTAATATCACTAGAGTATAATACTGGAAATCTAATTCTGTCATTATTAGCCCTAGAATTACTAGGGCTCCCTTCTGCTGAATGGAAAAAATAAGGTTTGCCACTATTACGTACTTCATACATATGACTGACACTTTCATCTATCTCAGTTTGATTATAGCCCCTATCCATGAAATCTTTCCTCAACATAGAGACTGCTGCATTTAATCCATCATCCTGCTCATTCTCAAGAACTGCCCCTTGAGAACATTCTTACTCACATGTCTAGGGTGCATACTTGATTTGTGTAGGATGCAATTTTTCTGCTAGGTTTTCTGTACAGGTCTATAGTTAATCCCCCAGGTTGTATCTTACTAACTTTTACATCTAAAAACTCTATTCTCTCATTAGAGTACTTATAAGTGAACCTCCGGAAGTTGGTAGACATATGAAGATAATCAACAAATTGTTCTAATCTTTCTACTGTACTTCCCCATAAAAGGAAGACGTCATCTACAAAACGTACATACCATAAAATCATGTCACTAAAATCATTGCCTTGGAGTAGAGGATTGTGTTCCCATTGTACCAATGCTAGGTCGGTGTAGCTATTGGCACAAGCTGTGCCCATAGCCATGCCAACCTTTTGCAAATAAAATGTCTCATTAAATATGAACACATCATTCTTCAAAATAATCTCAAATAGGTTACATATCAGGTTAATTTTAGCAGAAGTAAAAACATTTTTAGTACATAGCAATTCACGTGCATTCTCAATGCCCCATTCATTAGGTATTACTGTAAAGAAAGATACTATGTCCATCATAACAAAAAGAAAGTCATTATTCAGCTCTCTCATTTTAGCATAAAATAAGCCAAGAAATGTCTTAGTGTATCTTAATATAGTACCACAAGTTTCCAAAATGGGGTGCAAGCTCTTCTCTACAAAAATGGATATAGCCTCAGTTGCCCAGCATCTACTTGAGACTATAGGTCTCATTAGGGGGGCATGTCAGATCTTTGTGTACTTTTGGTAGTCCATAAATAATAGGAACTACCGGATTGTCAACAGAAAAATATTTAAAAAGTTCTCCGTAATTTGACAGGACACTAATAAATCAAAAATTAGGACAGAAATTTTATCAACAACATCTCTAACCATAGTTTTAGAGATTTGTAGGTATGTTTCTCTGTCATTCAGAAGTTCAAGCATCTGCTGCACATAAAACATTTTGTCCTTAATGACAACCCCTCCCCCTTTATCAGCTGGCCTAATCTCGATGGACTGCATTGCTTTTAGTTGTGTAAGAGCTTCAGATTCATCTCTAAATTCTAAAACATTGCTGGTCATTACTTGTTTTTGGATATCCTAGATTCCACTACGTTCTTTTGCTGCAATTGAGGTTAACAGGTATGTGAGGCAAGCATGTGGACATTCTGCAGACACCTGTACAGTTGAGGGTTTTGGCCATATGGCACTTTCAGATGGCAGACATTTGTGTTTCAGTCTTCTTACCCTTCAGGAAGTCTGTGCTACTGCATACCTTTTATTCTATCAGCTTTCTGGGTTTCTCAGTGCAATATTTATGGAATGTCACTATTTTTGTGCCTTTGTCCCCCCATTATTTATGGCTATGTACAGCTTTCTTGCTCTAGGAAGTTGAGAAGTATGTAAGGCAGGCATCTGGGCATTCTGCAGCAGCCTGTAAAGTTAACGGCTATGGCCGTATAGTAATTTCATATGGCAGACATTTGTGTTACAGTCTTCATGCCCTTCAGGAAGTCCGTGCTACTGCATACCTTATATTCTATCAGCTTTCTGGGTTTCTCCGTGCAATATTTAGTGATTGTCCCTATTTGTGTGCCTTTTTTCCCCCATTATTTATGGCTTGGTACAGCTTTATTGCTCTAGAGGGTTAAGAAGTATGTGAGGCAGGCATCTGGGCATTCTGCTATGGCTATGGCCGTATGGCACTTTTAAAATGCAGGGGGGTGGGACAGAACCTGTCACACACTCCCTGCATTGTTTCTTGCTCCCCTAGCTATTTCAGTGTCTGTAGACACTGAAATGCTCATTTTATTTAATTTCAGTGTCTGTGGACACTGGAATACTTTTAAAAAGTGCTATACGGCACTTTCTGAGTGCAGGGGACATGTTGGATGCACGTTCACTGCTTAGACATCCCCCCTGCATTCAGTACTCTTCATGTCCATTTAGCCTTAGCAGCAGTGTGCCTTCATGAATATGCAAGTTGTGCTGCTATTAATGCTAATGCTAAATGGACATGGTTCACTCTGTGCAGAAATAGCACTATTCCTACATGGAGTTTATTGAATCCCAGGATCTGTGTTAAACAAAAGAAAGAATTTGCTAGCTCAGACATCCTGTCTCTGAGCTTGAGATCAAACACAGTTCTAATTTTTTACTTAACAGCTTTCTTCCAGCAGGGTGCACTGTGGTTACATTTTTGAAGCTCAGTACAACATATACTTTAATCATAACATATAACTCTCTTTACATTTGTAAAACAAGCCTGTGGATTACATTAATATTTACAATGACATAGAATTATCTACAAAATTCTATCTAGCTAGGCTAGCAGCCTTTCAGTTTTTCACAACTTATTTGATCCCTACCACATATATTTCTTCTCAATATATCGCCAAACCTCAAATCTGGGCATTAATTGTTGTTTTTCTTTTTTTTTACTCAATTTTTATTTTAAACATATAGCATAATAAAGATTTGTTTATGTTTTAAATAGAAATTACTTAACTATATACAATATTTAGATCCAATCTGACAACAGTAGATCAAGATAACAGCAGATCTAAATATAGATAATAATCTTAGTACATTGTGCATAGATTATCAGGAAGAGACTGATTCCAGTTGCAAGGTGTCAATCAAAGTCAAAACTTTCCTCCACGGATTATTAACTAATGGCTTAGGATGGATTCTTAATTCTTTAGTTTTGATCTCCATTAATACAGACTTCTTCAGTAAACATAGAAATTCTTCCATGGTGGGCACTGTGTTGGAATTCCATGTCCTAGTTATACAGTTTCGAGCTATTGCTAGTATTGTCCATAGTAAATGCAAGTCTATTTTCTTAAAATGAGGACTTTTAACTACATTCAATAAAATTAAAGGTTTGGTCAAAACAAATGAATCCATGTATATTCCTTGTAAAAAATTATTAATCCCATTCCAATATGTTTTAATATTGGTACAATCATAAAAAATATGGGACCAGTCTGTGTTAGTTGATGATTGACATCTCTAGCATAACGTGTTACTAGAAGAGTTGATTTTTGAAATTTTATCAGGAGTTAAAAAGGATCTATGTAGATATTTCCAATTAAATATTCTCCAATATTGTGAGTGGGATGCTAATTTGACTGAAAGTAAGATATATGACTTATCTTCTGGCGATAAGGGAATCAATATACCTTTAGTTATATATTGCCAATAAGATTCTTTAGGAGCTGTCTTAAAAGCAATTATTACTTTATATAAATATGATAACTCATTATTTGTGTTAGCACTGCTGTAAATGATTTCAAACAGCCACATTATGAATTTTGGAGTACTTTTAAGAGATGAATTATTTGCTATTCTACACAGATCCTTAGACTATGTTAAAACACTCTGTAATATTAAGCAATCATGAGGAGTTAATCCATAAGCTGACAATAAATATTGTTCTTCCAAGACCTGTTGATTTTTTATACAATTTATACAATGAAATCAACATATTAAATTCCTGTGTTCCCAGGAAGTAAAAATCTCTCTTTGCACCCTATCAGGGAAATTCCTTGTAATACTGAATGGAATTAAAAATGCAAACCAAAGCTTTATGCCCATATTCATATTAATGAATTTCCTAATGACATCAAAAATGGTTTATTAGATTTAATTTGGTAGGTTTTAGTATATTATATTGTAGGTTTATACTCAGAGTACCATATTCTATTATCTTTATCTGTGACTAAGAGATTTTTTGATAACGCATTTTCATTCATTAGTATTGAATGTAATCATTTCCAGTTAGAAGAATAATTAGGATTTACCCAATCTATCACAGTTTTAAGTATAGAAGCCCTTATGTATGGTTCAATATCTGGAAATTTTAGTCCCCCTTGTTCCCATTGTCTAATATGATGAGAAAATGCAACTCTATTTTTTTAGGATACCATAAACATCTTAACAAGATTGACATGATTTCTTTAAGAAATATTTTTTCAGGTAAAAATAGAAGAGCCTGAGCTGCATACATTACTTTAGGGAGTAGGACCATTGTTATCAATTGTAATCTATCTTCAAATGTTATAAACATATTATTCCATTTATTCACCAATGTTTAAATCTATAATGTTGGTGTAATTGGTATTTAGTATTTCTATCATATTCTCACACAGGACTATCTCCAAATAGTTTAAAGCTGAAACTTGGTTACCAATAATGTGATTTTCAAGTACTTGTACCACCTCTTTTTTATTTAATATTAAGAATTTTGATTTTGATTTTGATTTATTAAAGTAAAGACCTGAGATCTTTTGAAAGTTTCCTATTAATAAGTCTACTTCATCTAATAATTCTTTAGAGTTAGGCAAAGTAAGAAGCACATCATCAGCAAGCAATATTATTTTGGAGCTATATTGGTCATATACATTTATAACTTTTATCTTTGGATTGTTGCATATTAAGATGGCAAGTATCTCTATAGCCAATGCAAATAAAATAGGTGTCATGGGGCAACCTTGTTTAGTACCTCTAGTGATCTTAATTGCTTCAGAAGTAAACGGTCCTATTTTAACGAATGCTGAGTTATTTTCATAAACATTCTTTATAAGTGTGATAAAAGAGAGAGGAAAATCAAATGTATGTAAAACTTTAACTAAATAGTCCCAGTTTAAAGAGTCAAATGCCTTTCTATGTCCAGACCAGTTATCAACGCTTCTTGATTTTCTATATTTAAATAATCGATTAGTGTTAATATATTTGTCTTGCGTATGTCCATTATATATAAAATCAGTTTGATCTTTGTTAATCATTTTGGACAGCGGGATTTTCATTCTATTAACCATAATTGATATGAAGATTGTATAATCATTATTCAGGAAAGATATTGGTCTGTAACAGTTACAATAATTAGGGTCTTTGCTATCCTTTAATATAGGGGTGATTAAAGAATATCTCCATGGGGGGGAATTTTTGCAAGTGATTGGACCTCAAGAAAAAATGTATGTAGGAGAGAAATTATGGAAGTGGGAAACAGTTTATATAATTCTGATTAAACCATCTATCCTTGGCACCTTACTAGATTTACTTTCTTTGATCTTATCTATAATTTCTTTCTGTGTTATTGGTTTTTGTAGCTCTAACTTTAATTCCTCAGAATTGTTTTTGATGTTGGGGTTATATTTTCTAGATTCAAATGTTCAGTTATATTTATTTCACTTTTATAAAGTTCAGCATAATGGTTTTTAAAAGCATCCAAAATGTCGCCTATGTCCGAGACTTTTTTCCCCTTCCCTTCATGTAAGATGCTAACAATATTATTGGTTTCAGATTGCATTTTAACTTTCATGGATAGGTTATTTAGATGCTTTGGAGAAGTAGCATAAGAATTTATTTTTAATCTTTCCATGGCTAAGTTAGCTTTACGGGATAATATTTCATTATATTTTTATTTATGTCTTCTATTTTCTTTTTATTCTCAGCAGAATTTAAATTCTTATTGGATTTAAGTAGTAAGAGTTGATTTTGCAATTCCTATAATTCCGACTCCCATTCTTTAGTTTTATTTTTGAAACAAATAATGGTTTTACCACATATAGGCTTTGAGCGAATCTCAAACCATAAGTATGTTAATTTCTGGTTTATAATTAATCTCTAGAAAAAAAAATTGAAGTTCAGAAATTAGCCAAGGTTTACATTTTTTTTATTTTTGCACTATGTGAAGGAATCCTGGAAGTAATAACTAGCAATTTAAACTCCATATGAATTTCCAGTACAAGGGAGTTATGATCCAAGAATGGGCATGGCAGCAGTGAAATTCTTGAATATAGATCTTGAGAGACATATATTTTATCTATTCTGGTTTGGGTGCCATATTTATAATCTTGATGTGAAAAAAGTAATGAATTAGATCCTATAGCATTATAAGCATCTCTTAATTTGAACATCTCAGTCCATTTTCTTAAAAGTTTAGCAGTAGATGATAGTCAAGGGGACTTCTTATTTGTGGCTCCTGTAACATCTTTAATACAATTGAAGTCACATCCTATTTTTATATTACCTTCAGAAATAGTTGTAATGAGATTTAAGTGCTTCTTAGCTAATCCTACCCTCATACCAGGGAACCAGTATAAGTTCACTAAAGTCCACATTCTGTTATTAAATTTTAGTATAACAATGGCTATAAGTCCATCCCTGTCTACTTATTTATAAGTAACTTCTGGATTTAATGAATTCTGTTTCCATAAAATTTTTACTCCTCTAGTCTTTGATTTATAGGAAGAATAGACTTATGCTATGTATTTATTAGGGTCCCATGTAAATTTGTCATTGATTTTAAAATGAGTTTCTTGTAGAAAAACTACTTGAACTCTGTTTAGTTGTAGACACTTTAATAAGTTGGTTCTCTTATTCAGATTATTTAAGCCATTATTATTTAAAGACGCCAATGTTAGATCCATGGCAAACTTCCTTTAGAGAAAGAATTTGTATTATCACATTCCTAAATACATAAATCTCCTCCTGTAGAGTTAATTCTTTATTAATTAGCAAATTTCGAATTATCTTAATCAGCAATGTTTTTTTTTTCATGAAGACTAGTAGAAAAAGACTTAAGTCAGGCTTTTTAAACTAGAAAAAAATTGGATAATGACATGTTAACAAATTTTGAACTTATGTAAAATTTAAATGAAAACACAGGTCGCACCCTACAAGGCAAATGAATCATTACCAAAAGCAATGAATATAAATAATCTAAATTGTAGAGAGGTAATGAAATAACCAGGCAGTTCACCAAACATATACTTTATTTATAAAAACGGTAAGCACTTTCACTAACAAGCTTCCTCAGACCATGATTAGTGAAAGCACTTACCGTTTGTGTAAATACAGCATATGTTTGGTGAACTGCCTGGTTGTTTCATTACCTCTCTACAATTTGGATTGCTTATGTAAAATTTAACCCACACTAAACATAGAATGAAAAACATTCCTAGTCTAACAGACAAAAATAAATCTGTTAGACTAACCATCCTAACTTCCTTTTTTATTCTTTCTGAGCCCATAAGACAATAAATATTAAAGGAGAATAATTTGTAGATTAGATAACTTGTAATGTTTACTTTTCATCCAATCAGGTTTTAATTTTCCTTATAAGCTAATGATTATATCAACAACAGTCAGATATCATCAATACAATACTAATGTGAAGGTGACACCACAGAATACAAAAAATAAAAAAACAAACAAGAGTTCTTATAATTTGAAATTCAATAAGAAAGATGTAAGTATATGCTTGACTACTAACTTGTTCTCTATACATATATTATTCATTTGACCTATATGCTTAGTAATTCTGATATTTAAAAGGTACATAGTTAAATGAAAAGTCATCAAATAAATGATCTAAATTGGTTCTGCAGATACTTCTAAATTAATATAGAATATTTAGCAAATCAAGAAAGTATTGAAGGTTCCCTTTTCCTTTACATATTAATTATAACCACATCTAATTTCCCAGTGGGTGGGTATAGCAAAAAAAAAGGGGGGTGTATAGGACAGGAATGGGAATATAAAATTAATAATATAGCTAGTATCTATTTCCCCACAAAGCAGAATAATTTTTGTGTAGTTAAATAGAAGTCTAGTGATCTGATCAGAGTATCTATACGAAGACATATGTAAACAATATCCAAAGAGTAATAAGCTGTCAAATGTTGCTAGGACAACTCAGTACAGCAAATACATGAGAATAGTGTATTCCTACTCTTATAAGGACTCTATTTAGTAAGGTGGATAAATACAGATTTGATTATTAACAAACAATTTTATGCAATTTTTATCAGTTATAAGTAGTAACAATATTAAAAGTAGCATTGTATGTAAGTCTTGGGTATTAACATCAGCACTCATTAGTGTTTGATAAGGAATATAGCATTATGAGAGAATTAGGTACAAGCTTGCTAAAATATATCTGCATGACTAAAACTAGTGTTATATCACTTACACCAGTTATAATTTACAGCTTAGCTATTAAGCATATTACTCGCTTCTGATTTAAACATTAGTGCAAATATAGATCATGACATTCTTAAAACTTGGTTTAATAAAGTACTATATAGCTTATATAATCTTTAAATCTAAATCTTTAATCACTTGTAGTGCTTCTAAGTGAAATAAATAACTTATCAGGAATTCTGTTTAATAACCACAGGACATACTGTTTCAATGGGTTCAGTTTCATTAAATTTCATTAAACTTCCCACTTCCTAGGAAATATGACAACCAATCAGGAAGTATGCATCATTCTCTTAGCAGTTTCAGTTGTACTCAGAGCTCAGTGCAATACGAGAAGGTGACAGACTATCACACGAGCTGTCAGGAGCTCTGAAAAGCTTCACCACTTTAAATCGTGATAAGTATAGTTTTCCCGCCTAGTGAGTATCAAACAACAAATCCTTTCCCATTTTTCCCTTCCTCTGAAAGCTCCACTGTCAAAAAACCCCACCAGCAAACAGCTAGTCTCAAGTCCATAAGTCTCTTGCAACCAAACATCACATCCACATCCATACAAGCAAAATTTCTGATTTCCCATCAATCTGTACATTATATAGCAACACAGACTCAACAGAGTATTTCCACAAAGACAATCCAAGCATTTATCAAATATTATATACAGTACATGCCAGCATTAGAAAAATTTCACTCTTTCCATTTTATAGCACAAATCTATCAACCCGGCTCATCTACAAAAGACCTCCCAGCGAGTTTCAATCAGTTAACTGCACTTAGACAAGCTGAGAGTTATATAATCAACATTTCAACAACCTACCACCTGTCACAGTGTAAAAAGTCATTTGGGTTTAATATGTAAATAAGCCTCCAAAGGGATATTGCATTAGCTTACATCAGGTTCCAGCCATCATAAACAGCCTTATCACAAATGCATACATCCCCTCAGTCCACATAAGCATCTTCATCTCGGCTAATGTCCCAAACTGTCATGCAAGCAAAGAGTATTCACATTTCTTTCTTTTACACTTTTATTATTTTTTTGACCCCTTCTCTTAATAAATTAAGTATGCATGACTTAACTCCCAATCAGGCAATCATGAACAACTACCCAAAACTTCATCCAGATCACATACTCTACCATAACACTCCCAGGGAGCCAAAAGGAAAACAGAAGCAATCAATCAGAGATTGCGATGCACAAGCAAGCTGAACCCCACACAGAGCAAAGCCCAGTCCCTTAAAAATAAGAGAAGAAAAAAAAAAAAACTAGACTCCATATTAATCAGAGGACAGTAGCCATTCAGATCACGGTTCACAACCAAACGTACTGATCCAAAAAAAAAAAAAAAAAAAAGAAGAAAAATCCCATGTAATAGAAAGCAGCAAATGAGAATTTATTAAGCTGCTATAACACTTTCATTCTAGCTACTGCAAATACTATTTTCAAGGACAGAACTTACATAGTTTAAGTCGAGAATAAATATTCTTATTATAATTCCACAAATCAAGCCCGTAGGAGGCCTAATCTCGAAATATAAATATATAAAGAAAAACTATTTACCAAAGGTACTAGAAGTTGTACATAAGGGTTGAAGATAGCCAAAACTAATGAGTCTTGTTTACCCCTTTTGAACCATCAAACAAAGAACAAACACATTTTGGGTATAAGTCAAGTTGCAGTAGATACTCTGAGAGATCTATTAGGGACAGCTATTTTGATTAAGTTTTTTGTTTTTTTCTTTTTAACATCGGTCCAGGAAGACTTGTCAGTGACTCTCTTCAAGAAGGGAGACGCCCCATCCATATCTTTATGTATAGCTATAATATTATTATTTTTAATGAATGCAGTGGCTTCTTCTAAATTGTTAAAAGCTCTCATTTCATTTAGATGTAAGATTTTTATTCTGGCAGGAAAGGCAAGTTGTGTTTTAATATTATTTTGCTTTAGTAGCTTTAGTAGTGGCCAAGCTTTTTTCCTCTGTTCCAGCACTTTAGAAGAATAGTCATTGTCAAATCTTGTTGGATTTTGATTGTATTTTAAAGGACTCTTCCTCCAAGCTGTTTTAGTACTAACTCTTTATCCAAATAGGATAAAAACTTTATTACTATTGATCTTGGTGGTGTAGAAGAAGATGTTTACACTGATCTTTCTAAAGCTCTATGAGCCCTCTCAATGCCAAATGAGAGACCTTCTTTTAAATCTAAGACTTCTGGAATCCATGAATTTAAAAATGTGATGATGTCTTACCCTTCAGTTCTCTCAGGGATCCCAAAAATTCTGATGTCTGTCTTTCTCTCCCTGTTTTCTAGGCCATACATTTTATTAAGAAGCCAAATGTTTTGTTTGATGAGAAGTTCCTTCTGAGTTTCTTCTTCTTTAAGCCTTCCCTCAATGTCATTCAGAGAGGTTTCTATGTTTGTTATTTTAGGCTGATGTTGAATAAGATCTTTAAATGTATCTGTTTGTTTTTGACAATTTTCCTTGAGATTCTGTAGATTTTCCTTGAAGTCATCCATTTTCAATGACAGTTCTTGTAATGTAGTAGTCACCAGTTGCAGTTCCCTTTTCAAAGCCAAGTCAGAGTGAGAATTCTTCGAGTTGCTCATCTCAGCAGGTTATAATATTCTCCTTTGTAGTTTGACAGGAAAATGGTTACGTAGGTCCAACAAACTTTCTAGTTATATATTTTTAACTTTTATCTACCAGTTCTGAATATTTTTGTTAGAAAAAAATTAAATTATTTCCTGTATTTTATACTAGTTTTATAGAGCTCTGAGAATCTGCTGCTTTCAGTTAGCCATTCAGGCTCTGCCCCCCCAATTGTGTTTTTCTTGATATCTGTCCTATTTATGACAAATCATCTCAGACATCA
The DNA here is from genome assembly GCF_019279795.1 of Protopterus annectens. Taxonomy (NCBI): domain Eukaryota; kingdom Metazoa; phylum Chordata; order Ceratodontiformes; family Protopteridae; genus Protopterus; species Protopterus annectens. The sequence goes on from NC_056729.1 coordinate 1,020,580,462, forward strand.
TTCAAAACAGAGATCTTTTTCTGATCACTTCTTGATCCAACAGAATATAACTGTTTAACCTAATCATATTGCAGACACCAGCTAGAGACTAAATCCAAATATTCTTCAAAAACAAGGTAAGTAAACCAGTATAACTACTAATTTAATAATCCCTTGGTATGTACCAGGAAAACTCAATTCCGTGTCATAAAATGGGCAACTTGTATGTTAAAACTATTGTGGCTTTATGACTAGAAAAAATTCTCACATTAGAAAATGTAAAACAATCCAAATTAATAATCTTTAAGAGCATATTCAAAGATTAGACAGTGAACATCAATCTACCTTTGACTAAGATACAGCTACTTAGTTAAAGAATAAACAGAGCAAATTAAATAATTACATGCATCATCTAAGTGAAATATGCTAACCAGGCTTCAATCCCTTCTAAACCTTTGGCTAGATTATTGAAATAAAATGAGTTTTTATAATATTAGTTTGCTACAAGTGGATACTTCACATTACAGATAGCCAGAGGATATTTTAAAAGCATTTTACATCAAGAACAGCAATAGATAGATACATCAATGAATTGTAATGCAAAGTTGACTGGCTGACAACAATTGTCTAGGTAGCTTTTCTCTGAGAACTGTTGCTGACTGTTTCATTACAGTGTTTGATACAAACTTTCCCTCGATTACATTGAATTACACAACTTAAAAGAGCTAAGGCTCCTGGCCCTGATAGTTTCCATGTTTTCTATAAAAAAATCAAGTTCTGTTTTTCATTAATCTTATTAAATGCATATGAGGACTGATGGTGTTAATGATAAATACATAAAAATTAATTATAGTCTTTATTCCCAAACAAAATCAATCCCTCACTAATAAAAATACAACCTCATTCATCACTCTTGATATCAATATATATTCTATGGTTTTGCCTCATAGGTTTTATTTTGTGTTGGGTCAGGTTTTATAGAATGTTGGCAGATGCGAGATAATAATATCATGCTTGAACTTACACTAATTGCAAGTCATAGCCACAAATCAGCAAGCAGTTTTTGTTCTTGATATAAGCAAAGCTTTTGACAGGGTTCAAATATCTTTTCCATTTAAAATTATGAACAAATATTAGTTTTGAAAAAATCAATTCAGGCTACTTGCATATTACATACATAAAAGACAAAAACTGAGATATTAAACTCATCACACACCAGCAGCATAAATATTTCAGTAAATTAAATTAAATACATTGGTGCTAAATAAAACCCAACATCCATACTTTCACTATACCTAACTTTAATGGAATTATTAATAACTTAAAGGCCATTCTTGACAGCTGGATCAAGTTCCAATTCAGTTTATTAATAAAGAGTTACCATTATTAATATGAACACCTTTCTAATGATCTTTTTTTTTAATTTGTAAACCAGGGTAAAGTAATGATCTACAATTATTTACTCAGATTCATACAATAGGCAAATGTAGACTGAAACAATCAAATATGGACCACAGGAAGCATTTTATTTACCAGCTCTTGCCCTTAATTCTCTTTATTAACCATCAGACCTTTTTTGCAAGAATTCAATTTCTCCTTTCCCCAAATAAGTACTGTAAATCTTTTATTAAACTAATATCCACTTTCATATTGAACAAACTCAACTGTAAGGCTATGTAGTTTTTTCTGGCTGTTAAAAACTACCCAGTATTTCTGTTTTCTATTCATTTTAAAGAATGACAGATTTTTTTTTCTATATGTATGCACCCTTTCAAAATTTGCTAGGAAATACCCTCATTTGGATCTTGTTAGTTAGATCTGCATGCAGTATGTGGCCCAGGCATTCCACCCATATTATTATACATTCTTGGTAAAACTGTGAGCATTTTTGCTACCTTCACTAAGTTGTCCAACGTAGGATATTAGATACTCAAAATATGCTAAAGACATTAGACCTTCTTAAAGAATTTGTGATGGTTCAGTCTACTTAAAAATCTCATTATCATAGTTAATGGTGAAAACTAGCTTTGATATCAGCAATATTCTCCCTTTGGAATCTAAAAATACAATATCACTCATTAGAACTGAAATAGCAAAGTTCATTCTGCTGATTAAAATAAATACCAATAAATTAAATTTAATCTCTTTTTGTCAAAGATAAGCTAAAAAGAAGTACCATCTTTCCTTCCTATAAGGTTCAGTCTTGAAGGCATAGAATTTCTCTGAAATATCTTTCTCAAGCTATTGCTCATCCTTCTTAACACAGGTAAACATTTAGCCTAATTGAGACTTGACTTGAGTTGGGAGTGTGACATAATGGTAAGGTGTTTACAGACATAGGGTGCAGGGTTTGATTCTCACATGGGGTAATTGGCTAGCTTCCAAATGACCCACAAAGGCAGTTAGCTTTGCACTAATTTATGAACCTATGATTCTGGCCTTGGGTTATTGGCTAGGCTTAAAATGTCCCTTCAGGGCAGTTAGCCTGGTATTCACCTGTGAACCTATGAGCTTGGTCTAATACCTGCAAAGTGTTACCTTCCTCTAAATTCAATCACAGTCATTTACTTTGTGCATAAAAGTCTACCTGATTCCTCACATATTGGCTGCAATAGGTAAATACAGTCACCTATATGTATTACTTGTAATGGCAACTCTGTGGAAGATTTATTTCACAAGTTCTGGCCATGCAAGTCTGTGTAACAACTTCGAGTATCTTTGACTTGAAAAAATAAAATGTGAACATTTATAAACATGAGTTGTAAATGGTACAACTACCTTTGTTTATCTATGGGTTAAATATTCCCACAGTGGACATTGAATTAATATTCATTAATATTCCTGGGTTAAATTCTATATTGCCAAATAATAAACTACAAGATATGCTACATCATTGAAGAGATAATATTCATTTATAAAAGTTTCTCTTACATCTTGGACATTTTCACAAAAATTTCTACAGCTCATAAAGCAATATCTGTCTCTTTTGCTGAATATAAATATAAATAAATTCTGCTGTTATGAAAAAATGAACCTTTTTTATCTTGTCCTGCTCCTTTGTGCATGTCATTGTCTGTATGCCAACATATTATGTCCATCTGTGCAACCCATTAATACCTCTTGTTCAAGAGATGGTTACCTACGTACTCCAGTTTGCTTAATGACTGGGCATCAGCAGTCATTTACCTCTCAAGTCATTTTCATTCTTATGTGGCATTCTTTCTGCAAGACAGACTGATATATAGAAACAACAGATGAAGTGCTAGGTGACACAGCCTCAAATGTTTGTTTGATTTATTCTCATGGTTTGATTATTAGGCTATTTTAGCCTGTTTTGTACACTGTTTATGTATAAAGTTAATGAAAATATCATCACTGTTAAAAGAGATAAACATGCAAAACATTATCTTTTTAAAATAAGCTAAGTCACTTGGGGATTAGACAAATCTCCTGAAGGAGATGCCACGGGTGTAAGAGATATTATACCCTTTTTAGAGCCTCGGGTGTTGAGGTGAGTAGACTAGATTTCTTTTTAGGAAACCAAAGCCTTCTGGAACTTATGGAATGGACTGACATAAGGGTCCAACATATCTTAAACCATTTTCTGTTTAATAATAAATCACCCTCAAAGAAGCAAGGTAATACCATGGGGTGGCTATGGTTATACTACAAATGAAAGTATGCAGGTAGGCAAACACTTTGCAAGAAATAGCAAATGGGATTATCACAGAAAATCTTTTGAGTGTCCACTACTACCAAATCATTTTATGTGTTATATTCCTATGAAAAGTCCGAATACCCACTGTAACCAAAAATAATCAATTTCCCAAAATGAACTCTAGCCTGTCCGATACATTTTGTGAATCTCCAAAAATTACTTTGACTTTATTATAAAGGGGTGAATTAAATAAACAGAAACTCTGCCCACTTTTTCCAAAAGGGTGCCTGGAAGAGAAACAATGAGACACCCAGATGGATTGTACAATGATTTGTGGATTTTTGGTAATCCATAAAAGAAAGGCAGTATTAAGATTGAAACTGTGCAAAGTGTTGCATAGTCAAAACATCTTTATCAAAGCACATCTTAAACAAAATTACAGAGTCTGCCATAAACAGTTACATAAGATCATTAGATAGTGTCCTGCAAGTTTTAGCTTCTTTCAGTAACTGTATACATGTTTTTTTGCATGACAAGGCTATAAAATAATATTATCCCTTTAGCATCTGTTCGATGACCAAACTTGCCCAGCTTAGTGATGCTGCAGTTATAACAAAGACTGTCATTCCAGTTTATGTATCTTAAAACCAGGTAGCACTGGCCCAGTAATCAAAGAGTCTCAATCCACACCACTGGCAACAGTGGGGAACGTACACACTGGGAGAATGACAATTACGCACACAGTAAAGTGCAATTTCCCTTAAAAGCGCACAGAGATCACAGTCAGTATGGGGCTGGTTTCCCCCCTCTTTCTCCAGATCCCCAATAAGACTCCCCACTGCACAGCTATAGGGTTGAGATCTCAGCTAAGTGGGCTAAGTGGCCAAACCAAGATCTCCAGTGCCCCCCTCTGTCCAACCAGTGCTTTGTGCCCCTGCCCAAAAACTGACACACATACACTCTTTGAGATTTGATTTATATACAACCACACACACACACATACACACACACACACACACACACACACACACACACACACACACACACACACACACACACACACACTCCTGGGAAAGGCTGGCAGAAGTTTACTAGCTATGCCACCTTCTGCCCAGACTAGGAGGTAGTTCCAACTGCCACCAGCCACTCTTTATCAGCTACTTTAAGGCCCTTAACAAAGGGTGCCCAAGCCTACTGTGTAATGTTACTATCTATCCAAATGGTAGTTTAACCAAGTGCCAGGCTATTAGGAGTGGACTGGACAGTTTCACCAAATAGATATGCAAGTCTTCTTCTTCTTTCGGCTTTTCCCAGTTAGGGGTCACCATAGCAGATCACTTGTCTGCTCATGATTGGCAGTGGAGTTTTACAGTGTTAAGTTGCCAGCCCAGCCCCCAACCTTCCTCAGAAGGCACACACACGCACACACTCATGCCTAGGGCCAATTTAGAGTGTCCAATCCACCTACAGCATGTCTTTGGGATGTGGGAGGAAACCGGAGTACCTGGAGAAAACCCACTTGACCACAGGGAGGACATGCAGACTCCGCACAGAAGGCACCCCAGCTGAGGATTGAACCAGAGAACCTCTTGCTGTGAGGTGACAACACTAACCGCTGCACCACCATGGTTGCCCAGATATGCAAATCCTCTAAGAGCTTAAATATCTCTAAACTTACCAGCCACAATTGAAAGGTTTGAATATATTTAATAATAAATAATATAAAATTAAGACAATACTCAGTAAATAATCAGTTACATCAGAGCTTAAAACCAGAGGAAATATTTAAAACAGCATTGCAGGGCAGTCTCAAATAAATAAAGAAAACATTTAAGCTACACTTTACTATATTCCTATCTAAATCTAAAAGAGTTACTATGCCCTAAGAACTTATTTACAGCAAGGCAAGTGCAGAAGGTGGTGATGAGTGGATGTTCTTGTTAGGTCAAAGACAAAATACAAAATGCCCAGTCTCTCTCTGAGAGAGTTCTTTAATTAATATCAAATATTACTGCTCGGTTAGCTTGGATGACATCACATTTTGTCCCCTGACTTCAATTCCCAAGCTAAACCTCCTTTGTCAGAAACTTACAGAATTTTAGCAGCTCTCTGTGAAAAATACATATATTTCAGATGTTTGCAGATCCTGAAAGTCATAAAACAATAAAACACTTCTACATCTTAAACCTAGTAATTACTTATCTTTCAAGACAATACAAAAAACTTCTTTCTCTATGACAATTGTGTCTGCTACTGGACTGAAACTGAGAGATAGCATGTCTTTTATTATGTGATTATAAAAACATTTAATGTCAACTATTTTCTCTGAATTTTTTAAGTTAACCTCCTGTGTTCCAGTTCCCATTAAACATACATCTAAACAGTCAACAACAGTGCAGGTACATTTCTGTTCTATTCCAATAGGGTATGGTGTGGTTACATTTTAGCTCAGTACTTTACACACACTTTTGTATAAATCATATCAATATTTACAAATGACATAGAATTATTTACAAAATTCCAGATAGTTGGGTTGGCAGTATTTCCCTTTGTCACATCAGGACCAGTAAGATGACTCACCAAAGTTAACTGTTAGCTTCCTACATCTGAATAGCCACACCAGCAACCTATAGGAGAAAGGAACCTGCACAAGCCCAAGCCTTAACAGTACAGTTCTTTAACCAGTGTAAAGCTTGCATATTTTCTAATAGCTTATAACCACAAACGTTTCAAAAAAGAAACATTATTTACATCAACATAATATTTTTTTGGAGATTAAAAGAGCAGATCACATGTAAGTCAATGCCCCAGTCATTAGCAGAATTAATATTATAATTTTTGATTTTCTCAAAATCATAATTATGGACAGTCTGTAAGAAAAAAGAGATTTTTTCACTTATCTTTGCATGCCAATCTAAAATTCCTTACCAATACCTTTCAAAGTAGATCAGTAATATTTGGAAATTTTTTTAAGCACTTGCAGAATACCTGTACTTGCAGTTTCACTAATGGTAACTGAGCCACATTACATATATGAGGACATTTTTCATGTAATGGGCATTTGAATTTATAGCTGCCACTCCCAGTTCTTCTTCTAGCTGCTGATTGATCCGAGATTAAAGAACTAGCTAAGAAAGAGAATGTATAGAGGACAGTCAAGCCATTGGACAAATTATGGAATAATAACCTTAAGCTGAACAGGAATAACTGTTAGATTCACAACTCTGAATTACACTAGTGTGAATTACATGGGCCATATAATAACATCAAAGGCCTTAGAGTCACATATTGAAAAAAACTAAAACCTGTGGTACATATGCAGATACTGGAAGATAAGAACTGACAAGATTTCTAGGAATGGTACAATATTCTAAATTCATCTCAGACATGACACTTGCATTGGTGATAGATGGATTAACCCCTTACTACAGACGTGTGACCTGAATATGATTACTGGTTCAGGAACTTGATGTGCCTATCCTGTAGGGAATGTTTATGCTGGTAATCTTTCTAATGGAGTTCTGGAAGAGTCTAGAGTTCAGAGACAATATATTGGGCTGGGGTGGTGTTAGGACAGAGTAGTTGACTATGCATCAGGATACTCCGCATTGCCCAACCAGCCTAATAATGATGGTGATGATGATGATGATGATGATGATGATGATGGTGATGATACCAGCATGCAGGGAATGGACTCAGAGGATGATAGTGTCATTCCCAGATGTTCAAGTTTCACCTCCAGGCTGAATGTAGTAAGTAAATAACCATGACAAAGAGCCCTCAGACCTAGATGAATAAATCAATAGAAAGCAGTGGGGGGGGGGCATATCAGATATGTCTAACATCATAATAAGATTTAGTAAGCTGCTATTGTATGCTATAGAATGGGATGACCTAGATGATGTACATTGCAAGGATACTTGCAGAGGTATGATTGTACAGATCAGTATAAGCCAAATATCAAAAGACAACAACAACAACATTTCTACAACAACTGGAAAGGCCACAGAAATACCTCACAAAGAGGCTTACCGGCCTGAAACAGATGCCCTACGCAGACCATCTAAAAAATCTCCAGCTTTACTCTGTCGCATATCGCCTACTCAGAGGCGATCTCTGCCCAACATACAAAGCTATGTCAAACCCAGAGCTGTTGGACATGCTCCACGTAAAGAAATGCCAATCCCTCTGAACTACATGCTCTAGGGCTAAACCTTGTCACCACAATAAACAGAACATGCTGGAGGGATAGATTCCTGTCCCAGAGACTTTCCATACTCTGGAACAAACTACCTATCTATATCAAACAAAGCTCCTCGTTAGCACTCTTCAAGAAAAATCTTGATGATTGGATGGGCGATGGGAAATTCACCCCAGGGATCTCTTCTGTGGCTCTGCTTGACAGGAGCACAGGAAAATAATTTTCTTGGTTGGCAAAAGCCAGGGTACCGTTTGGCTAGGCTTATATAGGCCCTAGGGCCAATAGCCTAGTACCTACCTATGAACCTATGAACCTATAAGTTGCAGATTTGTTCAGCTGAGCTTATCTGAAGAAAATAGTGAAGATTTAGAAATTTTAAGGGTTACTTTCTAGTAACCTCTTTCATGCGAGAAAGTGAAAGAACTCAAGCTGTATGCATAGGAAGAAAGAGAAATGCAACTACTTAAAAACACTTTGGCAGGATGCGATCAGCTATCAGTGTGTAAGGATATAAGAGTGTACTACCCATTTAGTGATGACACTACCCATATTAAATGTATCATTTTCAAGAGATGGAGACATGTCCAATCTGCTGCAGAGGTGGAGTGATATACCACACATCTCCATTGCATGCCCCCCCCCCAGGCATAACATTAGGTCCACAAGGAAGGGGTGAGATGAGAAGGTCATACGTAAAAGGCATCCACTGAACAGAAGCACTGCCATGACAAGCCTCCAAATGCCTGACTCCATGACTGGTCAGAGAAACATTGGACTGTAAGTCTTCGGGGGCAAGGAACCCAGCATGAGCAGGTACCGAGGTGCCAGGCCAGTAACATGAAGGACAGAGGATGAGGAACAAAAAATAAAACAAAAATAATAAAGTTGCATAATAAGATAGCAAGGGTAAATTTGGTCTTAATCTAATCAAGTACTGACAAATATAAAAGAATCCAGGCCACCGTTTTAAGACAATAATAAACTTTTATATCACAACCACAGATACAAAGATGAGCGCTTTCGTCTGAAAACTAGACTTCATCAGATATAAAAACACACCTTCTACTCATTACGTAAATACCATTTCTCCTGATACATATCAATTAATATTTAAAGAAACCACACTTAATAATCCAAAAAAACATACATTTTTTAAAAAATCTGTACATCGCTCACTACAGGATTAAAAAACCTTAACAGTACATCCTGTACCTAAATAAATACATAAAAAATCTTGGCTAATGAATAAATGATGGATGTGCCAACTTACATTCCACTTTTATATAATTGTGTTAGAGATAGGATAAAAAATTATTTGTACGTATGTTGTTATATTCTTGCATAAAACATCTCATATGGAAGGTCCACAACAAACTAATACATGGACTTATTAACATTATGTTGAATAAAATAAAGTAAAGTAATATAGTTCAAATATTTTCTGCCTTAAATGTCAAAACAGGTTTAATTGTTACATATTCATTAAGGCCAGGTGGAATAAAAGACTTTAATCTAAGCTGCCATTTCAATTCTTTGTTGAGCAAAGCATTTTTCATGTCCCCACCTGGCATCCTTCACATTTAGCCATGTACACAATCATCCTGGTTTTGCAATTTCCCTTACGAAATTTAACAACACTGTTTAAACCATTGATTAACTTGATCCATGCTTCCTTAAAGATGAGAAGGCATGAACTACAGTTACCACATGAAGTTGTTGCTTTAAAAGTGCTGTTAACCATATCACCCTGTTCAAATATTCTTTTAAAATTTTTACCAGTTTTGTAGGTGAAAAAAGGTTTAGCACCTACTACATCATACACCTCTTTATTTATTTTAAGTGTATTCCAGTTGGCTCTAACTACATTAGTGAATGATTCAGAAAACATATTGTATTCCATAACACAGGCCCCATAAAAATTTTTCCTTCTGTTTCTCTTTTTGTTACCTTAGACAGAGTTTGTCCCAACAAGGCCTTATATTTACTGCCCCAGCCTCCATATACTTCATCTAGTATTTCTTTTACCATCTCCACCGGGTACCCCCTTTCCAAAAATTTTTTTCCTAAAAATGTAAACTCATTGATCAAGTCATTAAACTCTGAAGACATTCTTGCTACTCTTACAGCTTGACCTTTAATAAGACTTCTTTTTTGTGCCTGGGGATGATGACTAGTATAGTGCAGATAACTGTTGCACCAAGTATTTTTACGATAGATTTTTGATTTAAATCCATTACTTGTTTTTGTAATAGTAGTGTCAAGATAATTTACACTGTTTTCATTCCATGTATGTGTGAAAGTGAAAAAGGGGGTACTACTGTTAAGATAATCCATGAATTGTTCCAAGGTGCCCTTTGTTCCATCCCACAATATAAAAATATCGTCAAGGAACCTTAAGTACAACCTTATGTTCTTATAAAAGGAACTATGAAATACATACCTATTTTCCCATTCAAGCAAAACTAGGTTGGCATATATGGGGGCACATGCTGCCCCCATTGCCACACCACTCGTTTGTTGGTAATATTCCCCCTGGAAGTTTATGTAATTATTGTCCAGTATCACCTCCATAAGTTCTAAAATCAAAGAAATTTTATCTTTAGAAAGAGTGGTGTACCTATAAAGACTGTCACTAAAGTATTCATGTCCTTCGGTCTTAGGTATACTAGTAAAAAGATCTCTGACATCTATGGTCAGGAAGCTACAACTTTCTGTCCATATGTCTTTAGTTAATTTACTAAGAAATTCCCATGAATATTTTATTAAATGTGTTGTTTTAATCATTATTTCTTTTGTACAATTGTCAACATAAACTGCAAGAGGGTGGGTCTTTGAATTTTTTGCTGACACTATAGGTCTAAAAGGAGGCTCTGCAATAGATTTATGAATTTTGGGCACACCAAAGATGTTCGGTATAATGGGATGAATTTGTCTTAAATAATTATAAATTTTATTGTTTATCCTATTGTTTGTTTATTCATAAGACAAGATTTTTTATGTATTTGTTTAGGTACAGGATGCACTGTTAAGGTTTTTTAATCCTGTAGTGAGCGATGTACAGATTATTTAAAAAATGTATGTTTTTTTGGATTATTAAGTGTGGTTTATTTAAATATTAATTGATATGTATCATGAGAAATGGTATTTAAGTAATGAGTAGCAGGTGTGTTTTTATATCTGATGAAGTCTAGTTTTCAGACGAAAGTGCTCATCTTTGTATCTGTGGTTGTGATATAAAAGTTTATTATTGCCTCAAAATGGTGGCCTGGATTCTTTTATATTTGTCAGTACTTAATCTAATCAGCCAGGCAAACTATCCTCCTTCAATGACATTATGGCAACAATTAATATCGATCATGCTTATTAACATTCAGAATATTAATTTCCCAAACAAATGTATTGTTATTCATAGTGTTTTCACTGAATTCTTAAATGGATTCTCTTATGATAGTCTGTCAGAGATATATTGATTTATTAAATTTAATCCTGGTTTAAACCAGACAATTCACTAAATTCACAAGCTAAATAATTTTATCATGCTAATTTCATAATAATTAAGGAAAAAGAAAAAATATTTCAATATGCAAATACATATGGTGAATGTGGGCAATATTATTACATGTATATGTATTTTAAATATATATATATATATATATATATATATATATATATATATATATATATGGGTCTACTGTATAAGTTCGAAAATACACTTCTTCGAACTCACACACTAGACCCTGGGTTACGCGAAAGTGCACTTAATCGAAAGTGCACTTTCGCAAAACCTGCTTCAGCGAACGGGCTACGTACTGATGTTTAGTGCAGTAGTTACGGACCGTAGGGTTAGGGTGCAGGTCATGGTAAGGGGATAGCTAGTAGAGCTATCCCCTTACCATGACCCGCACCCTAATCCTAAGGCCCTTAACTACTGCACCACAGTGGAGGACTTAGCACATTTTCCTGCTGTCCTCCACTGTGGTGTGATCTGTTCGTAGAAGCTGAGTTCGCGAAAGTGCACTTTCGCATAACTGAGCGGTCTACTGCTCTTTTTCGAATATGTGGTATTCGATGAAAAGCAGTAGACCCATATATATATATATATATATATATATATATATATATATATATATATATATATGGTACTAATAATAATAAAAGATTTGGCAAGTGATATTCAAAACCCCTCTTGTATGGCCAAATTAAAATAATTTAAAGATTTGTTTATTTCAGAGATTGATAATTCTGTTTCATTTAATGACAATTATGCAAATATTCTTTAGAATTATTTAGTCATTTTGTACAGTAAAAGACCCACATGCTGTAAAACTAAATCAATAAGAGAAGGATAACAAATGAAATAAGGTTAAGGAATATCATAATTTTGCTAAATCTAGGTTACAAGATGCTGAAGCTATGTAAGAGTCTATGTTATATAATTGACAAACCAGGGCTTCAACATGCAAGACATCTAAATAGAAAAATGGAACTGGCAAAAACATTGCAAAAACAACAAAAAGTGCTTTTCTGCAGGAGACAAGCCCCCTGCACCCCCCTCAGTAATTATGTATAGTAATTATGTATACTATTCTGAGATCACAGTACTGTGGAGAAATGGTCAACTCACACACATGAGCTGCGGTAACTTTAGAAAACATTAAATTATGTCATTAGTTCACTATTACCAAGGTTTACACAAGGTAGCAAGAACATCACATTTAGAAGTCAATTAAATCACACAGGCAGGATTTGAAACTCTTTATAAATAAAATAAGTGACAGGCTTTGAAGTTATCCTACAAGTGATCAAAATCATTTAAAGAGAGTGATAATAATAATAATGAAAATAATGTTCTAGTTAATCCGTATTTAGAAAACTATCCCTGTGATTCAGAAAAGTACCCACTCTAGTGGTAGTAAGTCAGTCACCATATACCTTCTGAGTGCAACATGGCTCTTAAATCATTAACAATTAAAGTGAAAATGCAGAGCTCAAGCAGCAGCCATTTAAGAATCCCACCAATGGCCACAGCGCAGCCTGTAGTGAGGAAGATTTAGCCTAGGGGCAGCTGTGAAATGTGACAAACACAACTGCCAAATGTCATGAGTGTATGTACCTCAGTGTGCCTCAGCACACTCATGCATGCACAAAAGTACAAGAAGAGAAATTTCTTGAGTGCAAATGCTAGCAATACGAATAGTTTTATAAATACAGTTTGTACATTACTGGAATTAGTGCTGGACTTCATAAAACATAGATAATGAAACCATCATCTTATCTTCGGTGATGTAAACATTGATTGGCTAAACATTGCCCACAAGAATCCCTCAAAAAACATAAACCTTTACAACTTCTCCCAGCTAATTGAAGACATCACTAGACCACACAAAAATAACATTTGGGGTTCTGCAATAGACTGGATATTAGTGTCCCACCCTAACAATATCATCACTGCAGGCATACTACCTAATAACATTAGCAACCACCACCCAGCATATATCCTACGCAAAACCACCCCAACCCCTGGGCAACACCAATACAAATCAACCAGAAATTTGACTAAGTTCCAAACATTCATATTTAATGAAACCTTAGCTAAAGTAAATTGGGAAACCTTCAAATCTCTGCCACTTAACGAGGCTGTTGAGTTCTTTAACACAACATTCCTAGACATCCTAAATAGGCAAGCAGAAACAAATAAAACATAACCATGCAAGGTGGTTTTAAAAATCCACCAAGGAAGTCAGAAGAGACAGATGCCTGGTGTCAGAGCCATGGCCTCAAGCTCAATGCCAAAAAGTGCATTGTCTACCCCTTTGGTAAAAACTCTGTACCCATGAACTACCACATAGATGGCAGTCTACTTAATGCCGAATGCGTGATAAGAGACCTGGGGACCCAGGTGAACAGTAGTCCCTCCTTTGATAATCACATCACCACAGTAGTCAGGAAATCCTTCTATGTGGCACACCTTCATCACAAAAGGGTTCTCATCTAGGAAAAAAGAGGTCATTGTTCCCCTCTACTCAACACTCATTATAGAGTACAAAGCCCCTTTTGGAATGTACCTCACAAGACATCTGCAGCAGCTGGAAAGGCCACAGAAGTACCTCACAAAGAGGATTACTGGCCTCAAACAGATGCCCTATACTGACCATCTCAAAAAACTCCAGCTTTACTCCATAGCATATCGCCTACTCCAAGGTGATCTCTGCCTAACATATAAAGCTATGTCAAACCTAGAGCTGTTGGACATGCTATACCTAAAGAAATCCCAATCCCTCCAAGCGACATACTCTAGGGACCTAAACCTTGTCACCACAATAAACAGGACATGCTGGAGGGATAGATTCCTGTCCCAGAGACTTCCCATACTCTGGAACAAGCTACCCATCTATGTCAAACAAAGTTCCTCATTAGCACTCTTCAAGAAAAATCTTGTGGCTCTCCTCGACAGGGGCACATGAAAATAACTTTCTTGGGTGGCATAAGCCAGAGAACCTTGTTGGCCAGGCTTACTTAGGCCCTTGGGCTGATAACCTAGTACCCCCCAATGAACCTAAGAACCTGTGTCCACAAGGGATAAAATCTGGAAATCATGCAGAAAAACAAGGACCCTACAACTCTAATACAATACAAACAACTCCGTAACAAGGCAAAACGTCTATTATACAACGACCCCCCATTAATATTCAATAAACGTGCATGCTGATTGGTCAGCATGCACGTTGTAAATCAGAGTTATAGTAATGGAAAAAGGTCCGGAGAATGCAAGATCTCCATTGCTTCACACTGTCTCGCTATGTTAAACTCGTTTAACATAGCGAGACAGCATTAAAAAAAGCAACGGAGATTCTCCGTTGCTTTTTTTAATGCTGTCTCGCTATGTTAAACTTGTTTAACATAGCGAGACAGTTTGTAAAAAGCAACGGAGATCTTGCTTTCTCTGTTGCTTTTTACAAACTGTTTCGCTATGTTAAATGGGTTTAACATAGCGAGACAGCTTTAAAAAAAGCAACGGCTCCGTTGCTTTTTTAAAGCTGTCTCACTATGTTAAACCCATTTAACATTGCGAAACAGTTTGTAAAAAGCAACGGAGATCTTGCTTTCTCCGTTGCTTTTGCCCACAGCTTTGATGTACTGCATAGGCATACGCATGCGCAGTACATCAGAACTGCCGCAGAATACTAGACAGCTGCGGAAGGGCAGCAAGGAGGCATTATACAATGCCATTATTCAAGAAAATTAATTATTTTTTTTCTTAAATAATGTCATTGTATAATAGCAATAACCCACTTCTGGGTGTGGGTAATGCTGGATTTACCCACGGTTGCTTCGCCTTCGTGACCAAACCACACCAACCGTGGGTAAATCCAGCATTACCCACACCCAGGCATGGGTTATTGCTATAATAACCAATGATAAAAAAGCCCACTGCCTCCACCTACAAAGCCAACATAAAAATAATCCCAAAAACTTCTGGTCCTCCATCAACCATCTATTACATCCAGGTTCTCTAAGCAACCCATCGCCTGACCCACACAAAACCTCTACCAAACTTGCCACCTTCAAATTCCTACTTCATTGACACCATAGCTAACCTAACCACCACCTTTCCAATGGTTAACACCACCACCACCAAGACAGCTCATTACCAAACCATCCCAGAAAACAATCCTACACACAAACCAAAATCCCCCCCCCATACCCACTGCCGCAATAAATAAAAAAAAAACTTTTACTTAAGCTTAAACCCTGTACTCTAGCCCCTGACAATCTACCCCCACACTTCTTGGAGCTAGCTGCAAACTCTATAGCTTATCCCATCAACATAGTCATTAACAGATCAATTAAAGAGTCCCTTGTCCCAGACATCTGGAAAAATGCATTCATTCTCCCCTTACACAAAGATGGCACCAACACAGACACCACAAACTTTCGACCCATAGCTATTCTCTCACCCCTCTCTAAAATACTGGGAAAATGCACCCATGCCCAACTCCTCAACCATCTGCTTGAAAATCAAATTCTGTCACCCACTCAGCATGGTTTCAGACCAGGGCACAGCACCACTCCAGCCCTCCTCTCCTTCCTTGATACAGTTAACCAGGCACAGGATTCTGGTAAAATAATCACTTCTCTTTTCCCCGACCTCTCCAAAGCTTTTGATACCATTTCCCACACTATCCTCCTCTCTAAACTATCTACCCTCCACATTTCCCCACCTACCCTACAATGGTTCAATAGCTATCTCTCTAATAGGCAGCAATCCACCAAATGGCAACAGTCTTATTCTCCCTTCCTCAATACTTCCACAGGGGTACCCCAAGGCTCTATACTTGGTCCTGTCTTAGTTAGCATCTTTATTAACACCACTCTCCCACAATGCTCAGTAATCCAGTATGTGGTTGACTCTACAATAATATGCATTGCAAATTCCAGCTCTGAACTCCAGCAGATCACCCAGAATGCCCTCACCTCTACTGAATCTTGGATGCTTAACAATCATCTTGCCCTAAATCCAAACAAAAACTAAACTAGTATTTTTTATCCCTAAGAAAACCACTCCCCTAGATAAAAAAACTCTTCAGTATACAAGCCCAAGATAATACCACTATAGAAGTTGTCCCACACACTAAATTACTAGGCATTATTATAGATGAAAACCAAAACTTTGACCTACACATAAACAGTAACATCAAAAAAACTCCAAAAGCTCAGTATGCTGTACAGGCAATAACACTTTCTTAGCCTCTCTACTAGACAAACCCTTGTAACTACATTTTTATTACCCTCTTTCCTTTATGGTGACCCTCTCTTCACTAAAATCCAAAATTCTGCAAAATCCAAACTTGATATGTGTTACAACAGAATAGCCAAATTTGCCACCAAGGCCAAATTCTCATCCCACCACTGTACCTCACTAAAAAATTAGGCTAGTTGGAACTCCCCCACCATCTCTCATTTACCCAGCTAACTACAGCACACAAAATAATCTACAGACCCACAGACTGTCCTGCTCTCTCTATTCTACTTGCCAAATACCAACCAAGCAGGCAACTAAGATCTGAAAATCATCTACTTCTAAAAGTAGAAAAGCCCACCTTACTGGCTGGTCAACTGCTCTACTCCTTCACCGTCACTAACTATGGAACTCGCTTCCTCTTTCTATAAGAAACACAGGCAGCAGCACCACCTTCAAACAAATACTGAAAAAATCATCTCAACTCTTCCTGGCTATGTACCTGCTCTTCCTTCTCCTTACATTATAACTAAATTCTTATGCTTTTTACTACTAGTGACTGATGATACTTTCTCCATATTTATTATTTTTTTTCTTTCATCACTTGTTCATACTGGTACAATAATGCTGATTAATTTATCTCCATTTATACCACTCTGAATTCATCTGGCAACCAACTAAATTCCTGCTTTTATGTATATATTCTGTATATGTTACTGTAATCAAGCCAACTAAATTCCTGACTTATGTATATATTCTATTGGGTACCTGACGAATCTTCGAACGCTCAAAATATTGAACGTTACATGGTCGAGACCAAACGTTCAAAATTTTGAGTGTTTGAAGATAGACTTTCTCAAATGAGAAAACTTCATAATATAGAAGACCAAAACACTGAAACTTCAAAACACTGAAAACTCAAAACACTGAAACTCAAAACACTGAAAACACATATCATACATATACTGAGTTTAAACAACATAAATCATAGCACTTTCCATCAAGTGTAAGCAGGGAGGCAAGACCCTCTGCACCCCCCCACACCCCCTGCTACTTAAGTATATCAACTCCAAGATTGCACATTGTAGTGAAGTGCAGTCTTGGAGTTGATATATATATATATATATATATATATATATATATATATATATATATATATATATATATATGTAGCAGGGTGTGTGGGGGTGCAGCCCACCACATGGGGGGTTCAGGACTTGGTGGAAAGTGCTATGATTTATGTTGTTTAAACTCAGTATAGGTATGATATGTGTTTTCAGTGTTTTGAGTTTTCAAGATTTTGAAGTTTCAGTGTTTTGGTTTCAGTTTTTGAGTTTCAGTGTTATGAAGTGAATCCTTTTATATATATATATATATATATATATATATATATATATATATATATATATATATATATATATATATATACATACAAAACAGTGTCATGTATTGTACTTTCTTGTATGTAGAGCTTTTTCCCCAGACCTCCCTGGTAAACAAATGTCAATAATAATAATAATAATAATACATTAATGTGACATTCTGTAGATGTTACACAGATGAACCTGGCACAGACAGGAGGACATGCAGATCCAACACAGAAGGCATTAATCTGAGATTAAAATCTGTGGATCAGATACTGAAGCAGTGACAGTAACTATAGTGTCAAGTTGAGACCCTCAACTATTATACACATGAATCTGACACAAAGGTATTTAGCTGAGAAAAAAGCCTGGACACAGAGTGCTAGAGCACCTTAAGTCAGACATTCAGAGGCATGATGTGGGCCACCAAGGTGATCAAGATGAATTACATGGGAGGTCAGCAATCATAATCCCCTCTGCAACCATTATAACATATAGAGGCAAACTAGGTATGTCATAAGCACTTCAATGACGGTCTGATTTGATAAAATTACCACAAATCCAAGAAGAATGGAGGACAAAGGCTCAAAAATCAAAGGCAGGTTTTAAAATATTGCTCTTAAAAACTTTGAAACTTGGTAGAATAACAGTTTGGTTTATCATGCATTTTCTTAAAGATATGAAGTATAAAACACAAATCTCATTATTTAATTACTTAAGCCCTCATTGATTTACTAGAAATCCACACAGTATAGCACACAAAATCTGGACGGTACTAATCATAGGGGTACAAGGGGCCAAAATCAGGGACAGATGTTAATTGCTACTTAAAAATCTTAGAAAGTAGCTAGAATAATATTTTTTGTGATATTGTGCATTTCCTCAAATATAGTAAGTCTTCAACACAAATATCTGTCATTCTTTAAGAACTTCAACCCAAACAAGTTGGCCTAATAGTTAAGGTGTTTACTTCACAAAAACACAATACAAGGTTTGATACTTACATGGAGTAATTGATTAAGTTTAAAGTGGCCCACAAGGATAGGTAGCCTAGTACTAATCTATGAATTTATGATGATTTGCTGGAAATCCACAAAGTAAATGAGAAATAAAAGAGATGAGGCAAAAATCTGTCTATTGTGTTCTGAACAGCATCACAATACCTCTTAGCACAAGAAATCTGGACAACACTAATCAAAAAGAGGACAGAACTGTTACTTATAACCTTAGAAACTAGCTAGAATAACAGTTTTTGCTTTATTGTGCATTTCCCAGAAGATATGAAGTTAAAACATAAATAAGACTTCAACCTCTCAAACATACCTTAACCTCTTAACACAAGAAATGTAAACAAATCTTAAAATAATGGTGGAAAATTTTTAAAAATTGTTTTATAAAGTTAGAAAGTTGCTAGAATAACATGATTTGTGCTAGCATGCATTTCTGAAGGATATGAATTCTCAAACTCAAATCTATCTCAGAGTGATTTGTCATTACAACTTCTGTGAGGAACAGACCATTTTGTGAGGCAAAAATATGGGCAAACCTCTTAGCCCAAGAAATATGCAAACAGACCCAAATTAAAAACTTGCTAGAATTAAATATATTTTCTAAAAGATAGTGTCTAAAACTCATCACTTCGACACTCCAGTTGCCTGATATCATACCTGTTGGCCTCTTAGCACAAGAAATAGGGACATATTTTAAATATTGATCTAACAGATTTAAAAAAAATTGCTAGAATAAAAGGCTTTGCACTACTGTACATTTTCTGAAGGATATGACATTTGAAACTCTAATAGTTCTTATTATTTTGAGAATTCAATCCTCTGATTTGCCAGAAAAAAATAAAGACTTTATGAGGAACAGAACAAAAATTTGGGGCAAAAGTCTGGGTATTCAGCAAAAATCTGGGCAGTTGATAGGTATGGCTGCCAGCAGAAAACCATACATGTAAAGGGCAAAAAATATGAGTAAAAAATCTGGACTAACTGCAGGGTTTCACTTACCTCCCAGTGATTGCTTCTGTGCAAAGATTTTTTTCTTTAAAAAAATACAACCTGCCTCCTTTAGCTTCTTGGTGGCTTGAGACTCCATTAGTAGCAAATGTAGACAGCTCAAGCAAAGCCTTGCAGTCTGAGAAACAGCGGCACAAGCAAGCCCCAAAAACTTCTTCCTCTCAGCAGCAGAATTGCAAACCGGAAAGCTATTCCACAGTACCCCATCCACTGTTATCCACACAAGGAAGCCAAATCCCGAAGCAATAAAAAAGATGAGCAACAATGTATGTTCTGTCCTAACCTAAAAGGGAAAATCCCAGCAGAGCCATGGATAAAATCTCAGTACCTCTTCAGAAAAGGTGCCAAGTAGCCAAGAGCCCCACTTTTTGTTTCTTAATTTTCTTAACAGTCGATGTTGTTAATTGGCTGCTTGTTGTGTTGGGAAAAGAGCTTGTTGATTGATACTTTTCCCAACACAGCAAGCAGCCAATCAACAAAAAGGTGATGTCATCTTTTGTGAACGTACAAGATGCACTGATGAAGCAGTATAGAAAAACTGGAATCCGAGTTACACCGCAGGAGAACCAGAGTACTGCTTTCATTACTGGACACTCCAGAAAAAAAAAAAGGATGGGTGACAACCATAGTACAAGGGAAGAAACAATATAACAAACAAGTCAAACACATTAAAACGAAAGCACGGTGACAAAGAAGGAGAGAAGAGAAATGCAGACATCAATGAAATGCTTTACTATTATCAGATAATCATGAGATTATGCTCCCACAATTACCCCATCAATGCTATTATGAAAAAAAAAATAACTGTGATGCACAGGTGAGTAATGATATCCTAGGGGCATATACTGAAAAATGTTACCTGTGTATACTGAGCAGGTGATAAAATGGAGGGTATAATAACTGCAATGACCATGATTATGCAATGTACACTGTATACTATGCGTATGATGTACTACAGTAATGTAATTATGTTGGACTGTCTTCCAGTTCCTTGTACTATGTACGCTATAGCCAAGGCATACTAGCAAAGCAACAAACAAACTGGTGACAGCATACATATTAAGTGACTGCCAAAATGCCATACACTGCCTAAAACATATAGTACAGCATCAATAAGTATAAAGTATGCAACGCTCTTTATAGTAACCTGTCTTGCATGTAGGTAGTGCCATGAGGTAACACATCTCTAAACTACTAACGAGGAAGGGATAACTATACTTCTAAGTATATGATAACAGGCAGGTGTACTTACTCCTTCACCTGGGGCAATCTTCTCCAGTCCAGGGACTATTCTCTGAAATATCCTCATGGGCAGTGAATAAAAAGAGAGAAATAACTACTGTACAGCCCTCAATGGTAGCCTTTAGTGAAATAAATGCACAGAAAAATATTTGCATCCTACTTACAATATATCTATATTTTAAATGTTGTAAACCATAGACATGGATACTTACAAGTCGAATGAGTAACTCTTTCCAGAAGATAATATATATCCAAACTATGTGGGGGGCTATGCCCCTCCACACCCCCTAATGGGGGGTGTGCCCCCCATCCCCATTACCATATAGACTAACTCCAGGATCGCACTATAGTGGGGAATAGGGCATACACCTTTTTAGACTAAATGAGTTTCAGTGAAATGTGTTTGCACTTATTTTTAAAATCGTTTTTTTCTCAAAACTTGCATTTTATCTGTCTTTGGCCTAGCACTCTTGTGTGGGGTCATTTACTGCACTGTTATAACTTGCTGATACTTGTTAACCTCTGCTATCTCTGAAAAAACAAAAAAAAAAAAAATCTTGCTTTTTTCCCACTTTTCTGAGATTTAAAAAAGTTCATTTACAGGCTTGCTGTTCTTGAACTGTTTGTAAGTTTCTGTGAGGCCATTTCTTGCTTGGGCTAAAGGAAAGTCTCTCTGTTGATCAGTGGCAGTGAAAACATTGAGCAGCCTGTCTGCCCCTGTGGGAGTGGTTACTGACTTGAAACTGTAGTTTTATTGGCCATTCTGGGTCAATTCCAAAACTCCTTCATCTTCCTCTCTTAAAACCTGGTTGCCTCGTGGTTTTGGCATCTTTTCAGGCTTGTTGGCTGTTGGTGAAGCACCCACCAAGAGGAGAAAACGCTGAGAGAAGAAAGGAGCCACTTTTGAGACTTTAAGTATTTTTCCTCTGTTTATTTGCTAAGTTTTTCTGCATAGCCACCTATTTTGAGCATTTTCTGGCTTGTTAAATTTGATTTCTGCATTAGTAACTGTATTTAGAGCACAACCTAGAGCTGTTTACTAAATTTCCTGTTTGCACTTATTTTTAAAATCGTTTTTTTCTCAAAACTTGTATTTTATCTGTCTTTGGCCTAGCACTCTTATGTGGGGTCATTTACTGCACTGTTATAACTTGCTGATACTTGTTAACCTCTGCTATCTCTGAAAAAACAAAAAAAAACAAAAAAATCTTGCTTTTTTCCCATTTTTCTGAGATTTAAAAGATCATTTACAGGCTTGCTGTTCTTGAACTGTTTGTAAGTTTCTGCAAGGCCATTTTTTGCTTGGGCTAAAGGAAAGTCTCTCTGTTGATCAGTGGCAGTGAAAAACATTGAGCAGCCTGTCTGCCCCTGTGGGAGTGGTTACTGACTTGAAACTGTAGTTTTATTGGCCATTCTGGGTCAATTCCAAAACTCCTTCATCTTCCTCTCTTAAAACCTGGTTGCCTCGTGGTTTTGGCATCTTTTCAGGCTTGTTGGCTGTTGGTGAAGCACCCACCAAGAGGAGAAAATGCTGAGAGAAGAAAGGAGCCACTTTTGAGACTTTAAGTATTTTTCCTCTGTTTATTTGCTAAGTTTTTCTGCATAGCCGCCTATTTTGAGCATTTTCTGGCTTGTTAAATTTGATTTCTGCATTAGTAACTGAATTTAGAGCACAACCTAGAGCTGTTTACTGAATTTCCTGTTTGCACTTATTTTTAAAATCGTTTTTTTCTCAAAACTTGCATTTTATCTGTCTTTGGCCTAGCACTCTTGTGTGGGGTCATTTACTGCACTGTTATAACTTGCTGATACTTGTTAACCTCTGCTATCTCTGAAAAAACAAAAAAAAAAAAATCTTGCTTTTTTCCCACTTTTCTGAGATTTAAAAAAGTTCATTTACAGGCTTGCTGTTCTTGAACTGTTTGTAAGTTTCTGTGAGGCCATTTTTTGCTTGGGCTAAAGGAAAGTCTCTCTGTTGATCAGTGGCAGTGAAAAACATTGAGCAGCCTGTCTGCCCCTGTGGGAGTGGTTACTGACTTGAAACTGTAGTTTTATTGGCCATTCTGGGTCAATTCCAAAACTCCTTCATCTTCCTCTCTTAAAACCCTCTTTTGCGGTTTTGCACATTTTTGAGCATAGCGCAACAGCGGGCAGCGCCACCTAATTGGGTTTAAACTATTCCTGGCTCCACAAAATCTGCTCTTCACTTTTTCCCTTAGAACTGCTCTATCTCTCAATTTAAACACCATATTCTCATTCTAAGGCCCTTCACTGGTCCAATTAAGTAATCCTACAAGTTAGCACTATTAAACCATAAGCACTACTTACTCTTATACTCTCTATGATTACCCTGTCCTCTATTGGTCCATCTTAAATTCAGTTTCCCTATTACTCTAGCATGTCCAAAGGTCAGTCAATGGTTTCCTCTCCAGTCCAGCTGGTGAATCTGGGAATTTTGAGGCAATGTTACAACTGTCTCATGTACACGGACAACCCTCTCCTCCTCCAAACAGGTTCAAATATATGTGAGAGATGCAACTATTTAGCCAAACTGGAGGCTGAGCTCTCTCATCTCAAAACTGGTGTAACCAGTCAAGAGGAGAAGGTAACCTCACACAACACAATTCCAGTATCACATAGTCCCACCACATCAGTGAACCAAACACATAAATACACAAAAACATACTCGGAGGCTCTAAATAAAAATCTACCTAAGCAACAGAGACCTCCAAAGCAGACATCCAAGCAAACGCTACCTCAAAACAAAACACACACAACACATAACCCACAAAGTCAGTGTGCCAAGCAGCCACAGCCCTTAAGGCTGAATAACACACCTGATACTCTTGTTATAGGTGACTCTATTGTCAGACACACTGACGTCCCGCTCACCAGGCTGAATAAAGAGAAGGTCACAGTGAGCTGCCTGTCGGGCGCTAGGATCCGCCACATAACGCAAGCACTCAGGTCACTCCAAAGCAAATACAAATATGACTCAGTCATTGTACATGCTGGTGTGAATGACATGAGACGTACCTCCCTGGACTACATGAAAAGAGACATAGAGGAGCTCTCTGATCATGTAGCCCAGGCTGGTATGACCCTGACCTTGAGCAGCATCTTACCCTCACCTAGAATGATGCCACAGTACAAAGACAAAATGATCGATTTTAACAATTGGCTAAAATTTTGGTGTCATTCAAAGGGGATCCAGTGTCTGTCAGCCTGGGATGACATGCTCGACAAGCCACGTTGCTTCTCTAGGGACGGCTTGCACCTGTCACCACTGGGCTTTTGGATATTGGCAAAGGCTCTTGCCACCCCCATAGTGCCTTTTTTAGGCAAGGCTCAAAAGTCAAAGCCACCCCCATAGACAGCACAAGGAACAAGAAACTAAGGGTAATGCTGCTAAACGCCAGAAGTCTTAACCTCAAGATGCACACACTCGAAGCTCTCCTCAGTATGCAGAACATCGATATCTGTTCAGTGACAGAAACCTGGTTCAAGGCTCCAGAGAGCACCCCAGCACTACCAGGCTATACCTCATATCATGCTTTTTGGCCCCAAAACCCGGACCGAACCACAAAAGGAGGGGGAGTTTCCATATTTATCAAGGATATCCACACCTCCAGGTTAGTGGCATTGCACGAAGTATCGGAGACCATCCATGTGCAACTAACAGTGGGCAAGACTGCTTTTCAGTTTATAGCATCCTACAGACCACCCTCTCAAAGTCAGGAATCCCATTCGGCTTTCCTG